>NC_141157.1:37863293-38017847 GCF_053477565.2 Lygodium microphyllum | reverse complement strand
AGGATAGGTAGATGTTGATCCTAATTAGTAGGATGGCCAATTGTGTAAGACCTAAGAAGATTAAGAATAGTGCTATTGGTTGCTTCAGTTTGGGCCACTCTCAGGATGAAAAGCAAAAGTAAAATCCATTTTTTAATCTAAATTTTTGAGGAGAGCAACCCAACAATGATCACAAAAATGCCTAATTTACAACTTGAGGTACAGATAGGATCTTTTTACATGGTATAAAATATGCTTGTTTGTTAATCTATCCATGATAGTCCAAATCGTGTTGTTATGAGAAGATGTTATAGTAGGCAAACCATTTATAAGATCCATAAAGCTATGTTCCCATTGTGCATGAGGTATAAGTAAATGCATAATCAAATCAGCAAGTTTTCCATGGTGGCATTAAATGCATTGGTAGACAATGCATTTAGATACATACTTAACAAAATCATGCTTTAAATCTGGCCTCAACAACAACATTAATATGCTCAGGTTGACATTGGATTATAGGATAAAATTTTTGTATAAATGAAACCCATTTAGTAGGATGTTAGCTTTGTATAAATGAAGTCCATTTAATATGCCTATCAAAGATTAGAGATTGAGAAAGTAAGCATTTAACAACATGTTGGTCTTTTCTCATAAGAATGTCGAATCCCATAAGATAGTGCTTCCAATTATCTAATGTATGCATTACAATATTGTTCTTTATTGTAGGTATTGTAATTTTGTTTTGTAGGCTTTAACTTATAGAAATTATATGCAATAGGATGGTCATTTTTCATGAATGTTGCATCTATGCCAAATCTAGTAGCATTTGTTACCATTAAAAAGAAGGGTTGGTTAAGATCGGGTAATTAAAGTATAGGAGCATGGGTCTAATGAGGCCTTTGTCTAACGGTTCAATGACTTATCGTTGGATTTCCTTTTCGTGCAATGGGCTATGTCTGTATGGTGCCTTGTGTGGATGAGAAATTCTAGGAAATAATTCTATTTTATGATCTAAATCACCTCGAAAAAGTGGCAATTATGGTGGATAATCATAGGTAAAACAATGTTGATAAGTATCGAGGAAACATAATTGTGTGGGACTAAGAATAAAAGACTTGGTTTCCTCAATCTTAGTGACATAAACCATACAAGCTTTATTGTGTTTCCAAAGTGCATGTTTAGCTTGTGTATGGATAATCAAAGGAAACATCTCAAGCTTAGAATCACTTTGCAAAGTTATAATCTGCCCTTGAAACTCAAAAGAAATTTTATGTGCACGATAACTAGCATCAAGGTTAAATTGGTGATGCAAGGGCATGCGTACAATTAGATCAAAAGATTGTAGAGGTGAGACCAAGAAATCACTATTTTCTTTATAAAATCTTGTGGTTATTTTCAATTGTTTTATTTCTTATGTACCATTATATTGGATTTCTTGGAAGGTAAATTTAACCTTATACAATGAGAGCGTGAGTTCTAAACTTAGTCTCTTGTCCAAGTTCTCAAAGATAAAATTGCACGAGCTACCATCATCATGGAAAATACTGATTTCAAAATCATTAATAAATCCATTTATATGAAGCAATGAGTGTATTGAAATAGAATTACTTGACAATGGATCTTCTTCATTGGCTACCTCTTGTTGAAGCGAGTCAATCATTGAATCAAATGTGTAATTTGGAACCTCTTCAATGTGGTGAAGCTTTGTAGTGGTGGTCTTCTTTGGAGGCATTTTGACACACAATTAGCATGAACATGGCTAGAATTTTTGAATCAATAATAAACAATGTGAAACCAAAAACTAAGCCATGAAAAGACCCGCAAATGCAATAAAGGCAGGCACATGAGGCTGGGAAGAAACAAGCAAGGGAGACAAGAAAGAAGAAAGAGTCAATAAAGAAGGAAACTGAGAAGTCTAGATATTCTAGGTGGTAGATTGAAACAATTGAGCCTCAAGAAGAACCTTAGAACAATCAAAAAAGGAGCAAGAAGTTGCACTAGATAAAGGGACCAAAGGGTAGGAAGATAATGAAAGAACAATTACACCATTTTATAAAGGCAAAAGAAAGAAAGATTAACCCTCCAGTAGGAATATGAAGAGAGGATGCAACATGCCAGGAGCAACGATTAGGAAGTATAAGAAAAGGAAAGGAGAAGGTTTAACCCTTACTTCTTATTATAGTCTACTAGCCAAAGGTCTTAGAACTCATTCAAGGCCAAGCTACAATTGTAAAAAAGTTGATAATGAAAGTAGAGTAGTTGGGTAAGAAATCAACTAAGGATGTAATAGTATCATCAATTTCCAATTGGTCAGCTAACATGGATGTTGAAACAAAGAGCCACTCCTTCTAGAGGACCTTTGCCAGGAGCAACAAAAATATAAGGATGGGAGCATGAAGATCACAAAGGTTCAAAGGCAACTTGATGAGGATAAGACCTAATATCATGCCAACAAAAAGAAAATAGCCAAAGAGATTCCAAAGATGAGTTGTGACTCAAGAGATATTTGATGCAAAGCAGCCCTGAGACTGCAAAAAACTAATCAAATGCAAAGTTAGAACAATCAAACATGAATTCTAAAGAAAGCCTTGGAAACTCAAAGTGCCCTTAACAAATAGGTCATAGAGGCATAAGTACTTTTAGCACAAGAAAATGCAAAGACTACTTTGGTAAGTCCAAAACTCCAATCCATAAAATAGTGTAGTTGTTAGTTAGAAAAACCATGAAGGATGAGGTGAAGCAAATGCAAGGAAGAAGAAAGGAATTTGTTCGCAAGCTTACCTTCATAAACCATGTCAAAAATGAACCATCAAAGGAATGAGAAGGGGTGATAATTGACCTCATGCTCATTCAATAGCAAAATATTTTGAATGCCATTGAGATTGCGGCTAAGCTAATGGGCTAGAATCATGTTGAGAGATTAAGGAAGAAGATAGCTATTGCATAGCTTGCACTCCACTTTGAAACTACACTCCCAAGAGTTGAATATGATTGTGCCAAGGAAGACTCGATTGGTACCTCTAGATATATTGGCTACAATCTCATTAGGAGAGCCATCCTCTTCCACTATTTATTCTTAAACTTCAAAGATGGGAGAAAAAGTCAAATTTAAATCATAGAGAGTGGCCATTTTCAATGTTTGATGATCCTTGGGAGATTGAGTCATCCACACCAATGCAACCATCTATGGAGCAATTCCAAGTGCACCCTAAAGCACCAACTAGTGGAGAACCCACCCCATCATACGAACAAAAATCACTTTCCTAGTGTGATGCTAAGTAGGTCCACAAAGTTATCGAAATGTTTAGGTCTTTAACCCAACATGTTCTAGACATGCCATTCCATGTGCTTGTGTATGAAGAGAAAGATGATTTTGATCACCCTATTGAGGAGTTCAAAACAATCCAAGTGAAACCTGATGTTTCTATTGTGTTTGACTCAATGTCATTCCTCAAACCATAAGAGGATATTGCTTATCACCATAATCCATCATCTCATTATCATATGAATATTCATAACTAGGAGATGGTTTGACAAGGAAGCTTTTGGTTAGTCTTGCAAGGATACCAAGGCATGGAAGGCTAAATACACAAGTAAAGCCCAAGGATAAATATAGGGAGCAAGTAGCATGGTGGTGTAGCATTCTAGATACCAACAACCATGCATGGTTCCACTTTTTGCAAGACCATGACTAAGGAGAAGGATGATCAGACATGATGTCCTTTCCCAAGGTGGGATTGGACTTCATGTGGCTCAACAAAGTACAAAATGTTTAACTTCCAAAAAATACCAAACATCAACACCAAGAATTTGTAGAGTACCTACCTATTCAAGCCTCAAGATTTGGTGGCATCCTCTAGTGGTTTAGTCAAATTGTCATAAATTGCCTAGATCTTACATTTCCAACCATATGCAATTATTTATAGCTTCTTATTACCTTACAAGGCCAAAAGCCAAGCTTGTATGAGGACAAATTGCTACCTGTATTCTTTGATGTTAATGATGGAATTGACTATAGCACCATGGTTTGGCTCATTGTCCATGTAACATTTGTACTAGCATACTACTTAGGGTTATTGGAAGACATAAATGAGAGCCACTTCATTTACTACTCTCGTCCCTTGCTCCCTTAATCCCCAATCCTACAAGCTTTGACTTTGGTAAACCAAAGCTTTGTAAGAACTCTGAAAGGCCATCGTACAATCCTTGTGTTGTTCCATTTTTTGTCTTTAACAATGCAACAAATCTATTGCATACATGCCCATTACCCGTATCACATAAATATGTGATACATATAATCATGTGGTGATCATTAGACACATATGTGCTTTCATCCACCATTAGTGAATAAAAAGAGCTTTCACTAATCTTTGCCTTTAACTTTTCATGCAAGTATTTGTAGCGTGCCTCCAAAAACATATGAGCTGAAGTTGAAGAAAGATATGATGCATAACTTGCTTGACTGGGAACATATGGTGCCCCAAAAAATACTAATTCTTCAACATTCTTCTGAAAGTTAGAAAGTGGCTTATTCTCAATAGCAATGAAGTACATGATCTGGAGTAGCACTTTGATCCGTGCAACCCTTTTATCCACCTGTGCTTGATCCATGATCTGCATATGTGTATCAAGGGGTAAAGTTGTTCTTTGCTCTTTCTCTGCCCATAAGAACTTTGCTTTCAAATATTCTTTAGATTTTTCATGCACCTTCAATGATGGTCGTTGAAGAACCGTGCTACCAACATTAGCAAAAACATTGCTCATCTTAAAATGTGTGCACCAGATTCTTTGTTTTCCATTTGCATCGCGTACAGCATAACTCCATGGAAAGTATACTTTCCAATGTTCTTTGATACACATGCTGGCCCTTAGCTTTTTTTTGCAATGGATCCTTCATAGTCCAAAGCTGCATCCACATGTGTCTCATATTGTTCTCTAATTTCCTATATATTTTGCATCACATTGACATTTTGTTCCATCATGCCATTGTCATCTTCCTCCTCTTCTAACCTCACATTGAGGTCCACACTCACATTCCTTGTCGGAAGTGTACATGTGTAAGAGCTTGCATGTGGAACATCAATGTCTACACTACTAGTAGGCACATCCTCTCATGACTTTCTCTTCCTCATAAAAGCTATTGAGAAGCTTAATTGTTAAGAATCCTTTTTGAGATGACCAATTCTTGTTAAAAAGGCCATAATCCCAAATGGGGCTAATAATATCACGAGCTTTAAACATCCAACAATATGTATAAAAAGTGAAGAATAAAAATGATTTTATTCATGTGCCAAATCAAAATCATAAGTTCTATTCTTCGTTTACAAAGGAAAGACAAACAACAGAGACATGAGGGTATCCTTGCCAACAAGTATAAATAAAGAAAGGTTTATTACTTGCAAACCCATTAACCTATTGTTGAGGTCCCACCATGAAGATAAAGGAGCTTTAATATCATGATGATGGGGCTCATACCTAGCTTGGGATTTGAGCTACCATGTGATTAGTCTGACCTATTTGTTAAACTCATGAATTATTTTACATGTAGAATGTAACATGACATTATTTTTGCATTTATCATTGCATAATTTCCCAGCTTATGCATAGTCAAAATGTTCCTACTGCAAGAATTTTCTTGTGTTCGTAACCATGTGGATTTTTTTCTTATGCTTTGCATTTATGAGTTGTTTAACAAACTCAAAAGTTTAAAATTTTACATAAAACAAGCACTTTATAGATTAAATATTTCAATCCACTTAGAATGACCACTCTATATAGGAAATACTTACTTTAAATATGCTATTTATACCTAGGAATCTAAGGGAGATATTCAATAAAGGGTCAAAGTGTTTCTAAGGATAGAAAGATGTTTTATCTTCACACATGTTTGTGGTTAGAATAAAAAGTCTTTAGATCTCTCTAACAATCCTAGAAAGTGATTTGCAGCTCTTTAGTTCTAAGGACTTACAAACTTTCCACTTCCATATGGACAATAGTGCACTGAAGCAATCTAGTATCCATTCTAGCCATAGCCTTGAAATACATGCCTTATTTTTCAACAAGCTTTAATCAAGACTACCTTAACCTTGTTTAAATATTTAACCTTGAATGAATTTGTTGAAGTTTGATGACTCACTAGTGAATTCTAAATTACTTGGAAGATAGTGAACTTCCACCCTGGATCTACAATGGACTAAGTTTGCACTCTCAAACTTCTCCAACAAACTTCAAGAGTAATATGGATGCTCCAATGAACCTTTTCAAACCACATCAAATCCATAGGCTTTTTTACATTCATCATTTTAAAGACAAGGAAAATTTGGTATAAAGTTATTTGAGTAGGCTGCTTTTAGGTCTAGATAGAATAGTTTATCTTAATTTATCAACATACCTAGAACTTGCAAACATTTCCATTGAGAGAGAGAGAGAGAGAGAGAGAGAGCTCTAAAATCGTGGTTCACCGTCTCTCAAGGGTAGCCCTTGGAGGCTAATGTGGAGGCAATAGCTCCTCTTGTTATAGCATCCGAGATACAGGCTCAACTTTCTTATATACTTAAAAGATATATGGTAAATATTATACTAGCACAGAGAGAGAGATAGAGAGAGATTGACAACACACTAGGGACTGGAAGATGGGCCAGTCCCCCCCCTTGTGGAGTTATATTATTGACAAGGAGCAAGCTCCTTCGTTACACATAAGGCAGTTCTTACTTGTAGATCTTGGGAACAAGATCACGGTTCCTTGCACGGTATACAATCGGCTAACACTTGCACAACTTGGAAGTTGGCACCTTTCGATCCTTCTTGAGTCTCCTTCTGTCCTACACAATATGTGTAGGGCTCTCCTCTTGGAGCTTGATTTCAGCAAAACTTCCACAACACTTGATTTCAGCAGAGCTTCTATAGCACTTGATTTCAGCAGGGCTTCCACAACACTTGCACCTTCTCTTCTCCTCTTAGATACATGCAAAGTGATGATTCCTTCACCTTTCCCTTACACCCAAGGAGAGCCTCCTCTCTTATAGGCTTTCAAGAGCTTCTCTTCTTGGAGAGAGAGTTGAGTTGATCTTCATGCAAGATGTGGTTGTTCTACTCTGCAACACTAATTTCGAGATATCTCTTTGTGTGTTGTTTGGATGAAAAAACATCCAACATGAAAGTTGTAGATCTCGCTGATTTCGATAACGCACGCGGCCCATTTTTAGAGATCGTGTTTATATTGCGAGATATTTTAAAAATGGATTCTCCAAAAAACAACTTTTTAAATTGTACTCTTAACTTGTGGTCCATGCAACCACCTTGAGTCATAGATAAGGAGAGTTAATTAGATTGCATTGGGCCTCAACCTTAAGATTGAATTCCACACAAAAGCTTGTGTCATTTTAGACCTTAGAAAGAGAAAATCACTTTTCTCCTCACTTCCAGAGGATCATGTCTCTCGTCTTTCTTAATAAGAGAATTCTCTCTCTTGTCTTTCTTAATGAAAGAAAAGACCTTAAACCTTGACTTGTAGGGAAGAGGATGACCCCAAATGAATGCAATGCTCATTACACACAAGTAAACATTTCTAGGCGCCCCTAGATGCACACATAAATACATATACACAATGCTAATGCACTTCCTCTTCTTGAAACTCAATCCATCTTCATTTATGTGTAGCTCCTTGGTTCTTGTGTACACTCCTACACTTGGCAGACACTTCTTTCCCCCTTCATAACTTGTACTGCATGTACCAGATATCCATGTCACAGTACTCTGATCACCCCATTAAGTGATGCACTAGGAATACTGGTCTCTAAATGGTCTCATGGCCATGCTAGATCATCATCAACATTTAAAGAAAAGTGGGTCATTAATTTATTGACATAAATTTATTAAATAGAGAATGCGTAATAAGTAATCAATTTAGTGACACCTCTCCTCCTCCTAAAGCTAGTGAATAATGCCCCATGCTCCCAAATTCCAATAAGTCCTTTTCTATCCAATTTACCCCCCAGCTCTCTCTCTCTCTCTCTCTCTCTCTCTCTCTCTCTCTCTCTCTCTCTCTCTCTCTCTCTCTCTCTCTCTCTCTCTCTCTCTCTCTCTCTCTCTCTCTCTCTCTAAATCAGCCCTCAAGCTGCAACGTGCGAGAAATTCGACTACAACAGCGGCCAACAGCAGCACCAATCTCCAACATGTGGTTGCGTGACGTGTCGCTGCAGAGCTACAGTGATGGTCGGATGTGAGGGACATGGGACATGGCCGAGCGCTTGGAGGCTGGAGCAGCTGCAAACTATAGTTCATGACCCATCCTGTGCACCACAAAGAAGGCCGACATCTGCTGAATCTCAATTCGAGAGCCTGAGCCAAAGGCTACGCACTGTGCAGTGGCGCACTGGTGAAAGGATGTGCAATGGTGCACTAGTGCAACGGCCTGCGTAGTTAGTAGTTATCTAGCTATGCCTACAACGTCTAGCCAAGTTGCCGCCAAGTTGCTGCCTAGTCCTCTATCTATGCATACAGCTACCAGCGGGCAGCCAACCTAGACTCTAGCCAATGAATCTCCCTCCATAATCCATTTTGTGCATACCTGGCAATGGCTGTTGAAGACTTGATAGATAGCAATAAGAGGCACGAGTCACGATGCAGTCAAGAGTCAATGGGGAATCTGGATTGCTGGCAACCTCACGAGCTAGGTGTGGAAAGGCTGAAAGTGAAACCAAACTCCAAGGCTCGCCCTTCTATGCAATGCGGCCCCTTGGACCTCGGACTTCGGTCTTCAAGCCAGTCATTGTCAATACTTTACACTCATAATAAGCCTTTAGGCTTTAGGTGTTGGGGGTAAAGGCGCCTTCGCCTAGCTGCCTGTGTATTACTACAATGACAGTCACCGCCACTGCACACTGCAGGTGGCAGGCGCCCGTCACCGTCACTTTATTCTTTATTCTTTTAGTGACAGTTTGAATAAAGAAAGGCCTGGTCACACATTGTGACTGTCGGAGTTCTTATTTCTTGTCTCTCTCTTTCTTGCTCTTGCTCTCCCGCCATAGCTCTCAAGTGCAAGCTTCGATCCTTCTCACCTTTCAATTAGTATCAGAGCATGGCTTCCTGACTCTTGAGCTTGGCTCGTGGCATTCTCAGCTTCCCATCGACTCCCCACTTGCATTGGGTCTCCTTCCCGGCAGCCATAGCTCATTCTCTTGAGCTCCCGTCACTCCCCGACTTCCCGAGCTTCTTACCGGCCTTTTGAGGCACCATCAAGGCATTGACATTGAGGTATTGCTTCATTATTTCAGAGATTTATCTCAGTCCACAGGTCTAGGTAAACAGGGTTTTCACAGGTTGTGGGCAGCCATAGCTCACACCTCTTGGAGCTTCCTTCGCCCGGATCTTGCTTCCAGCCTATCAAGGCTTACTAAGGCTTGGTGTAGGCCTTCTTTGGCCCCCATTTGTGCCCCTTTGGGCCCCATTTTTGACACGTGGAACAACAGACCCCCCTAGCTAGCTCACGTTTTTTTTGCGCATGTTTCAAATCTAGCCTAAAAATCACTCTTTTTGTCATATCTAGAGCGTTCGGAACCCAATTCAGGCAAGGTAAGAGTCTAAGTTGGGGTTTTGGCACGCTCCGGATGCGATGGTGATGTTGAATTTGTGAAATTCTGATGATAAAATATTCTGCAACAGATTTCAGGTCTGAGACAACATGTATTTGTATGCCTATGGCTTATGTGATGCTTCTACTTATGTCTATTGATACCGAATCACTTGTCGATGTTATGCCTCTTATGTGAGACACATTTGGAGCTGATTTAGCTTAACCATTGATTGTTTTGAACAATCCCAGATCTGTCCAAAACAGGGGAGCCACCTGTTACTTCAATTTTATGCTTACAGATCTTGGCATTTGATGCCCGATTATGCCCGGTTGGTGCCTATACATACGGGAATGTATGGCTATGGTTTGCCTATGGATTTGAGCTTGGATTGAGCACTGATTTGCTCAGTTTACAGAGAATATATGCTGCTGAAAACTTCAGGGCTGAAGCTATTTATGCTATAGTTGGGTTATGCCTATTGGTCACGGGGTGCTCTCGGCTACTCGATATGATGTCATGATGTATTCGGACTATACCACATGTCTTTTTTATGCTCCCGAATGCTTTTGAGCTAAGATTAGAGCTCGATTTGGGTTTGACTGTCACTTCTTTGCAGCTAGCATTTAATCTATGACATGGTTTATGCCTAGGCTACCCAGTACGGGTTATGATGTCTCGGTGAATGCTTTATGCTTTGGCTATGGATGGCAGTTGTTTGAGATCATCTCGACATTCATTTGAGTATTCCCTTGAGCAGTTGAACATTGACTTGGATTTTTCCATTACGACTTGGCTTTTTCCATTACGACCTTGGATGCTATTGAGGCATTGTCTTGGTTACATGTCTTTGATACTTTGACTTAGTTTGCTTGAGCTATTGAGCTCCTTTATCCGCCTTTTGAGCCAATGGGAGCATCTTGTATGCTTGACCAACATTGAGTAGGAGGTTTATGCTATTTTGAGCATTTTGCAAATACTTAAGACTTTGGGATCTCTTACACTTAAATGTTGCATGGTTCATGCACTGATATCTTCGAGTTGCTTTTGACCTGAGCTTGGGCTTTGCACTCTTGTGAGCATCCATCTACTAGTGTCAGGTATTGCCAGTGTTATGTATACTTTGCCCTATTGTCTAGGGGGTATACCTACTCACCGACGCATGATTTGGTGGCATGTTTGGATATTTGCTCAGGGTCTTGATGACTGTTTGGTACTGATTTATGCGCGTTTACGGTTGGTCATGTCTTGGCTGTCATTTCTTGACTTGGTACAGTGATTTGGTCAGCAATTGCTTCTCACAGTACCCTGATGTCATTTATTACAGCAAGCATATAACTCTGTACTGACATGGATTTTTCATGCTAAAATATTCTGAAATGATGTACTTTCACTAGTACTTGGTGCACAACAGCTTTGGTTACACTTTTCTCGCCATTTTCTCTCGATTTTGGTGATTTTTTGGTCATTTTCTGTAGTAAACAGCAAGCAGTTTTGAACTGTCTACAGTCTTCAAGCCTGCATTATGGCGAGTTCGTCCACTGATCATGCTATTTTCAACATCACTAAGCTTGATGGTACGAATTACTCTTATTGAAAGAGCCAGATTTGGCAGGTGTTGGTGCAGAAATCGCAGATTAAACCATTGAGGTTGAGCGGGCATCCGCCTGCAACTATGCCACATGAGGAATGGCTTGAGCTTAATGAGTTATGCAAGTCCACTATTGTATTATCTCTCACAGAATAGGTTCATTACAATGTATTTGAGGAAGAACAGAGTGCATGGCAGTTGTGGGATAAAATCAAGAATCTCTATGACAAGAAAAGTCCAGCGAGTCAGATGTATTGGCTGAAGCAACTTATAGATCTGCACATGAAGGAGAATGTGACTATGTCTGCTCACTTGAGCCAGTTCCATGCTATACTCAAGAACTTGACTTTTCAAGACATCACTTTTGCAGAGGATGTCACTCCTCTTTTCTTACTTGGTACTCTTAATGAGTCATGGGATGTATTTCGCACTGCATTATGTGCCTCTACTACTATCTTGAAATTATCTAATGTTGAGAGTACTCTTCTGCAGGAAGAGATTAACCGTAAGAATTTGGATGCCTCTCGTGTGTCACATGCTATGACAGTTAGAGGCAGGAATGATGGATATGGAAAGCATGGCAGTGGCAATGGCCGTGGATGGGATTCTCAGAAATCTCAGTCCAAGTCTCGTGGGAAGTCACGTAGCAAATCCCGTGGTAGGAATGCAGATGTTACTTGTCGCCATTGTGGGAAAAAGGGCCATATTAGGCCACAATGCCATGAACTGCGCAATGAAAGGTGCAAAGATAAGGGGAAAGACAAAGTGCAAGATAAGTCTTTTGATCGTAGCATAGTGCCTACAAAGTCCAGTGTTAGAATTGAAGAGATCAATGTTATGCAGCCTGAGGATATTGATGATGATGATTATATCCTTGCAGCTTCTTCTAGTGCTTCGCAGATGACAAAGATACACTCTATGTATGCACAGTGTTGGCTCTTGGACTCAGGTGTGTCCTTTCATGTGACACCTTGCCGAGAGTGGTTTCATTCATATCGTACTGTTTCGGGTTCTGTGTGCTTGGGTGATGACAGCTCTCTTGATATTGTGGACATTGGTGATGTTAGGCTACAGTTTCCTTCTGGTAGCAGTTTTGTTATGCAAGATGTACGTCATGTACATGCTTTGATACGCAGTCTCCTGTCAGCTGGACAGCTTGATGATGCAGGTTATCATGTATCTTTTGGAGACTCTGCATGGAAGATCACTTGTGGCAGACTTGTGATTGCGAGAGGTGCCAAGGCTGGCAGCCTCTATCCCTTGATTGTATCCGGTTATTCCCTTGATCATGTTTTGTCTATGGGTTCTATCCCACATGTATCTCTTTGGCATGCTCGTTTGGGCCATATGTCTTTGAAGGGAATGAAAATGATTCCTGGTTTGCAGTACTTACTGCCCCTTGATTATGCATGTTTTAATTCATGTGAGCATTGTCTTTATGACTGGCAGACTAGGTCTATGCATAAAAATTCTGGTAGGCCACGCATGAGTGAGCCCTTGGCATTGGTACATTCGAATGTCTGTGGGCCCATGCCTTGTCAGTCTATGGGTGGTGCAAAGTATTTTGTTACGTTTATAGATGATTCTTCACGGAAAGTTTGGGCTTATCCCATTAAGCTGAAATCCTATGTCTTGGCTGTGTTTTAGAGATGGCTTGCATTGGTTAAGAACAAGTCTAGGTATAGGCTAAAATGCCTAAGAACAAATCATGGGGGTGAGTATGTCTCACGTGCTTTTGAGCAGTTATGTGATGAGAGGAATATTATACGTCAGTTAACCGCCCCTACACCCCCCCAAAATGGTTTGGCTGAGCGGATGAATAGAACCATCCAGGAGTGTGTACACAGTATGCTTAGCCATGAAGGCCTACCATAGAGCTTTTGTACTGAGGCAGTTAGTACAGCTGTGCATGTCATAAACATATCATCTTCTAGTGGTTTGGATTTCCAGGTTGCAGAGGAGGTATGGACTGGAAAACCTTTCTCTTATGCGCATCTTCGTGTCTTTGGATGTGAGGGATTTTGCCATGTGCCCAGGGACAAGAGAAGTAAGTTGGATCCTAAGAGTGTCAAGTGCATTTTCCTTGGTTATGGGGATGCATGCGAGATGGGTTACCATCTCTGGGATCTGCAGGCGCAAAAAGTCATCCGCAGTCATGATGTAGTCTTCCATGAAGACAAGATGCATCGGCAGCCTGAGAGAGTTGTTGAGATCCGCAGGGTCATATTTCAGGAGGAGCCAAGAGCTCCCACACAGCTAGTTGGACAGCCTACAGTTGCAACAGATGCTCATGGTTAGGGTGTTGGACAGGCAGCAGAGCCTGCCGTGAGATGGTCTACTAGAGACAGATGTCCACCTGATAGATTTCAACCCTCGATGCATTATGTCTTGGTTATAGATGCAGGAGAGCCTTTCACTTATGATGAGGCTATGCACAGGGGTGACAGTCACTCTTGGGAGAGAGCTATGCAATCTGAGATAGATTCCTTGCATAAGAATGACACTTGGGATTTGGTTTCCTTGCCTACGGGCAAGAAGGCTTTGCCATGCAAGTGGGTGTACAAGCTGAAAAGTACCCCTGGACACCCCAAGCCGGCATACAAGGCTAGATTGGTAGCAAAGAGTTTTAAGCAGGAGGATGATGTGGACTTTGATGAGGTCTTTTCTCCTGTGGTTAAGATGACCACCCTGCGCTTAGTCTTGGCTTTGGTTGCTCAGCTTGACTTGGATTTATACCAGATGGATGTCAAGACGGCTTTCTTACATGGGGACTTGTATGATGAGATTTATATGGAGCAGCCTAAGGACTTTGCAGAACCTGGCAGGGAGCACCTAGTGTGCAAATTGAAGAAAAGTCTTTATGGCTTGAAGCAGGCACCTAGGGAGTGGTATCATAAGTTTGATGCCTTTATGCAGTCACATAGGGCTACAACAAGAGTGCTATGGATCCGTGTCTTTACACGAAGAAAGTCCATGATGGTTCTTTATTGATTTTGGTACTCTATGTGGATGATATGTTGATAGCAAGGAAAGCTCATGATGAGCTAGATGCTCTTAAGACTCAACTCAAGAAGAGCTTTGAGATGAAAAATCTAGGATAGGCCGCTCACATACTTGGTATGTGCATCAAACGCAACAGGCATCAAGGACTCCTCTACTTGTCACAGAGGGAGTACATTCATAAAGTCCTTGAGCGCTTCCGCATGCAGGACGTAAAGCCTATTGGCTGTCCATTGCCTTCTTATGTGAAGGTATCACATGCTGATTGTCCACAGACAAATGAGCAGAGGGCCGAGATGGCCAAGATTCCCTATGCATCTGCAGTGGGCAGTCTTATGTATGCCATGATCATCACTTGTCCAAATATTGCCTTTGCAATTGGTGTTGTGGCACGCTATATGGCTACACCTGGCAAGAAACATTGGGATGTTGTGAAGGCTATCATGAGGTACCTGAAGGGCACTGCATATATGTGCATATGCTATGGCAGCCAAGATACAGGAGTCGTGGGGTACATTGACTCTGATTATACAAGACATGCAGATAGTAGGAAGTCCACTTCCGGCTATGTATTCACCTATGCTGGAGGTGCTGTTTCTTGGATGTCCAAGTTGTAGAAATGCACGGTCCTTTCTACTACAGAGGCCGTGGGAGCTTTCGCTCAACCGCCAAGACCCACGGACCGCTTATTGTTTCAAGTGTTCCAAGCCGAGCACTAATGGCTACCTCTCACATAGCCGACGCGCCATCCATATCTACGGGTGTAGTGAGCTTACCTTGATGCCGTTCGAGTTACCTCCTCTCCCGCGCACTCCGGTAGCTCCACGATCCAAGTGCAAGCTTCAAGCAAGCTCCATCCTCAAGCTCCACGCTCCAAGCTCCATTGCCGTGAGCAAGACAAGAGAAGAGAAGAGAAGAAGAGAGGAGACGATGGAGAGCTTCTCCTCCTTGGTCCCTCACCCTCACACACTCACTCCCTCACACTCTCACACTCCCTCTCTCAAGCACAAGCTCAAGCAAGCAAGAACAAGAAGAAGAAGAAGAAGAGGAGAGCTACTTTTGGCCACACACAAGAATGAGCTTCTCATTCACTTTTCAACTTTATATACAAAACCCTAAATCCCTTTTGGGCGGTCATCTCCTTTTCCCCTTTTTACATGGCCGGCCATAGCCTAGACCATTTTTCCCATTGTCCTTCTATCTTCCTAGCTTCCTTTCCACTGCCCGTCTACATTTACAAATCGCACGGGTGAGAGCCCGGCGCTCTTTTACAAGATTTCAGGGTGTGCCTTTTTATTTTAAAATGCGCCTTTCCCCTTTTGCCTTTGCCTTGGACTTTTAAGGTTGCCCTTGTGCTTTTGGCCTTTTCTCCTTTTCTTTCTTTAGTCGGGCTACCTTTTTTCCTCCTTTGCCCTGCGTCTTTTCCACTTTCTTTCGCTCTTTTCGTGTTGGGGTTAACATTACCGAGCACTAATGGCTACCTCTCACATAGCCGACGTGCCATCCATATCTACGGGTGTAGTGAGCTTACCTTGATGCCGTTCGAGTTACCTCCTCTCCCGCGCACTCCGGTAGCTCCACGATCCAAGTGCAAGCTTCAAGAAAGCTCCATCCTCAAGCTCCACGCTCCAAGCTCCATTGCCGCGAGCAAGAGAAGAGAAGAGAAGAGAAGAGAAGAAGAGAGGAGACGATGGAGAGCTTCTCCTCCTCGGTCCCTCACCCTCACACACTCACTCCCTCATACTCTCACACTCCCTCTCTCAAGCACAAGCTCAAGCAAGCAAGAACAAGAAGAAGAAGAAGAAGAGGAGAGCTACTTTTGGCCACACACAAGAATGAGCTTCTCATTCACTTTTCAACTTTATATACAAAACCCTAAATCCCTTTTGGGCGGTCATCCCCTTTTCCCCTTTTTACATGGCCGGCCATAGCCTAGGCCCTTTTTCCCATTGTCCTTGTATCTTTCTAGCTTCCTTTCCACCGCCCGTCTACATTTACAAATTGCACGGGTGAGAGCCCGACGCTCTTTTACAAGATTTCAGGGTGCGCCTTTTTTTTAAAAAATGCGTCTTTCCCCTTTTGCCTTTGCCTTGGACTTTTAAGATTGCCCTTGCGCTTTTGGCCTTTTCTTTTTTTCTTTCTTCAGTCGGGCTACATTTTTTCCGCCTTTGCCCTGCGTCTTTTCCACTTTCTTTCGCTCTCTTTGTGTTGGGGTTAACATTATCCCCCTCCTAGACGAGTGCCAGTCCCATGGCACTCACCATCGTAGGTAGCAGGCTGTAGCATGCACCGAAGACGTGGGTGACAAGGACGCCTGTGGTTTCCGTGGAGCCGTGTTGGTGGTGGTGTGGCAGAAGGTCCTAGGGCCTGTTGGTGGCCAAGGTGGCTGGTGGAAGGTTGTTGGAGTTGGTGGTAGGGCTATGCTGTGTGGGGGATTGCATTGATGGCCATCACAAGTGTTGGTTTGTTGGGGATTCTGCACATGACGATTCTTTGCAGGCTTGTCGGATGGCAAGGGACAAGCATTCAAAGTTGAACGTTGATGAAGAGCGAACAACACCTTATACCTGCAACTGGAAAACCTCACATGTGGTCTCTCCTTAAGGGGTAGTGCTAGGCTTCTCATCGTGCACAAGACATATTTTGATTAGTTTGGGAGACAGGTCGAACTCTAAGCAAGCCTAGAGTATTGTCTTGCACTTGAGGACCCAAACTGTGGATATACTTCGGTGCAGATATTATGTGAGTGCTCGTGCATACTTAGATATTACATAGTTAGAAGACCGTGGGCTAGTTTTTCATAACAATGTGTGGATGAAGCAATGTTGTCCATGTGGAGAAGGAGTACGCATGAAGGCATATGAGACATCCTTTGCATTGTTACTGCACGATGTAGCATAATGGAATACAAGGACACCGCACTTTCAGTAGCTAGAAACCATTGGACTTGCTTGATGAGTACGGTGTACTTTTCATGGCCAATCGTGCGGTGCTTATCACCACTGATTGCAATGGTACGAAGGCAGAGTGCAAAAGAAAATTGTGCAAGTGGGTCAGGGTGACAGGTCTAACCCTAGGCGAGACAAGCTCCCCAGGTATGTCCTGCCCTTGATGTGCCCTGAACAATTGTGGGTGATTGTAAGGGGCTAGGGGACTAGGGACGAAGCCGACCGACCAAGGTCACCAGACGTTCCTAATTTGAGGACCCCTAGGTGTTGTGATGTGATCGTGGGTGCTTCTTATTTTTCCGTTCATTTCTTTTCCTTTTCTTTTCCTTTCTTTTCGTTTCTTTTTCATTTTCTTTTTCTTTTTCCTTCTTTCTTTTCTTTTTTCTCTTTTTTTTTTGTGCCTAAGTACAACCATTACAATATGTTGAGGCTATCAGCCTTTCAATGGGTTGGAAAATGTCAAGCGTCGAAGGCTCCGAAAGTGAATAGTACAATGATGATGGTGCCCTAGCCTCGTTGTTAGAGAAGCACTTGGTGAAAGGGGGAGATACACTTGAGCTATTGCAACCCTCCATGCGGCATATTCGATGTGGGTACAATTGAGGTGACAGCTGCCGTGAGCCAACTATAGAGCTTGACCCAAAAAGGGGGCGTGGCCCAGGAATGTTTTGTGGGTGATGCAATGTGGGCGGTTGGCAAGGGTGCTTTCGGCAGCGTGGCTTTGCCGCGGCTCGTTGTGGGGTTGTGGGTGTTGCAGTGATTGGGCATTGAACATTTTCGCACAAGGACCTGTATCATCCTACATCCACTTGTCGCTTTATGAGAGCATATGCATTGTGTATGCCGCAACTATATTAAACCAGTGCAATTCAAGGAGACATCACTTAGTTGACTAGACATTTATCACCTACGCTTGATTAGCTTTTTCTTTTGCTAAGGCGTAGCATATATTAAACGCAGATATGATAAGTTCATACAAGTCAGGAACATGTTAACAGTTAACAAGTCGGGAACACTTAACCATTTAAAAACAAAAAGTCCTGGCCAGTTATCATTTGATAAGCCCTTTATGCATTATGGGCTACTCGATTTGTACAAGGCGGGGCGAGTCTGGATAGCCGGGTGATTGGGGCTCTGCTGGTGTGGGGCTCCCGTGGGGGTGAGCAGGGAACATGTCGGTCGGGACATGAATGGTGTAATCCCGGCCCGCTACCATCTCCAGAATATCTTTAAATAGTTCATTAAATTCTTCTCTTTCCTGAGCTGCCCTTTCTGCCTTTGAGCGTCTGGGGCCCGAGCGGGAGCTGGGAGCTCGTGCCACTAGTGCTGCCACCTGTTGCACATTTCGAGTCTCGAATTTCCTGACTCGAGGATTCTTCGGCCTTCGCCCTGGGCAGTGTCGCTTAAGGCCTCGCTTCTTGGCATACCTCTTGATGGTGGGCACATAGCGCTCCAGTGGAGGGGCGCATGCCACATGCTCCCGCCTTCTGCGAAGAGCGTCTTTGCATGCTAGATCTCCATGATTCTCCATGCGTTACGCCGCAAAAGGAAACCTGCAAGATGCACTCCAAGGGTCAGACCTTGATACAAGATACAACTGTTTGTATGGAAGGGATTTTAGTATGGTTTATCAAGCGCATGTGATAAGAAGGGGAGGGGTGAGGCATGCAGTGTTTTGTCGTAACGGGATGGCCCCCATGATGATGTTCGTTTTGCTTCCAGCCATTAGCCAATATTGGCTTATGCTAAGTTGTGTGGACTGGTTGTCATGGAGTGGGATAGGGCACATCCTCGGAAGGATAGACCAAAAAGGGAAGAAGGTGTATAGAGAGGGGCTGCACCCTGTCTACACCATCAGTGTTGTTGGTCAAGGCTTCCTATGGCGGTAACGTGGGTTGCATGCCCTTCACTTGGAGGTGGGAGTGGTCACACGGCTTTTAAATGTGTGATGAGAAGAGGACTTGAGGAGGTTAGCCTGTTAGAACCAACTCTTCTCCCTGCGCTTGACTATCATTACTTGTGTGTGTTGATATTGTTTATACAAGGTGACACAAAAATTAGTGTTTATTTATATACATATCTATGAACCCATGTCACATCACGAGGATAAGAACCAAGTGTAGAACTCGGGGTTGTACCGGAGCGTGGCACACGCATCTAGTATTCGTGGCAGCTGACTTAATACTGATAGATATTTTGCCACGTCGAGTAGCATGGAACCTTGACCGAGTCTACTGGCAATATGTAACTCCTCCTCAGTGAGAACCTTATCAATCAAAGGGCCCTGTAGCCTAGTCCCAGCTAAGTCCGTACCCCGAATGTCAGTGAGCACTCGAAGGAAAGTTGGTGCCACGTAGGTTGGGTCTCTTTGAGACCGCCATTTGGCCAATCGCTCTTCTGAGACCGTCATGATCTGAGCCCCTAGTTCGGCCATTACAACGCGGCTTTCGCACCAACGCTGCTCAAATTGACTCTGGCCTGCTGACAGTCGCTTTAGTAGCTCTATGTCTACGAGATTCGGTTGGCAGAGCACTTCATTGAACGTGATGGTTAAGCGCAGTTCGTCAACCTCCTCGTCAGGGATGAGTCGCATATGTTCATGCAGGAGCCTATCGTAGTGCCCATTAAGATGTTCTTGTTCTTCCCATGATAGAGGAAAGGTCAAGTAATCTCCGAGCTGCTCCTTGGGGATCGTGCCCACGTCCGCAAGGACGTAGACACGCACGACCACTTTGAGCTTAGCCTCCAGCTCAGTTAAGCATTCTGCGACACTTCTATGTTCAACGAGGGCTTGCTCGGTTGCTATCTCATGCAAAGTTCTAAGAGTTTCCTTAGGCTTTAGCATGGCGGGGGGCTCAGGCCTAGATGAGCAAGATTGGTCAATGCTAGGTTTTCTTATGCTCTTGGGGTTCTCACGTTTCTCCTGAGGTTTTGCTGCTATTTCATCATGGTTCTTCTCGGATGTGACTGGTATAGATTTGTCACCCTGTTGTGACAGCGTTGTATCCACTCTTGATTGATCAATATGAGTTCTATTGTCAGTGGATAGAGTGTTGCAAGTAATTGTTGATGGCAACTGTTGCTTTGGTTTGTCAGAGCACACAGATGTGTCTAAGGTTTCACCGCTATTAGGAGAGGCATCAGTGGGTTCATTGGTGGATGGACTCGATGCTTTATTCATCAGCTCTCCAGCGCCCTTCGTCTCAATGTTCTTTGGGTCCACAACCACCTGCATCTGTTGTTGTTTTCTCTGCTTTCTCCTCTTTTTCTTGGTCAATGAAGGTGCCTCTCTCAACAACTCAGGACCCTGGGCTATATCAACCGTTGATGTGTTTGGTCGGGCCTCAGCATTTCCTTTCTCTAGCGTGTCCTTATGGGACATAGCCGTGGTTTGCTGAATAGCCTTGCCCGATTGTGAGGGCACAACTGCCGCTCTTTTCGGAGAGTCTAGCTTTTCAACCAACCCCCTTGTGTTCGACTCCTCCGTCCTAGGCTTTAGGCACTTTGAAAGTGTTGGAGTTGTTGAGGGATTTGGTTGCGACACCTCCTCCACAGATAAACTACTAAGGACACGTTCCACAAGGGGCATTGTCACGGCCAAGGGCTGTGACTGCTGTGATCCCTGATTGGAAGTAGTAGCAACTAGTTCAGTGGGCTGGCTACCCTTTGTGGATTGCGGTGTCAAGTCCCTAGGGCAGTCAGAAGTGGCTGTGTCTTTCATTGGCCTTTGAGCACTCATTTGTGTAGATCGAACATGAGCTGATCTAGTCGCATTAGGTGGCTTAGGCATATCCTTGGGTCGAGAGGTATGGATGGCATCATGTCCCACCTCTTTGACGGTTGGAAGCTTAGATGGAGGTAGAGATTGGAATTGAGCAGTCGCCCTTGACAACTACTGTGGTGCTTCCTGTGTCTGTTTGGGAGAAGAGGACGTAGGAGATCTAGGACTCTTAGGTGGACTTGGCACTCGCTGAATGATCTGCTCGAGGTTACTAGACGATTGTGCCATTTGCTTTGTTGAGCGATCAGCCTTGCCTTGAGCAATGTTGTGCCTATGATGCTTGTTCTCCCCTTGGGGAATCAAAGGCTCCTTGGGCGCTAACGGATTTTGTGCCTGCTCAATGGCTACGTATGACATCCGTCGATTTAGCATGCTAGGCTGGGGCTCTTTCCTTCGAACAGTCATGTCTGGTTTCTTGCCTTGAGACCTAGAGTTTCTCTTAGATTTCCTCCTATGCCATGCTTTTGAGGCACTCTGGCCTTCAGCTGATGGAGGCGGTTTAGCATGGGATTTTGGTATCCAAATCCATTGGTTACCTGCGTAGTATCCTTGAGCACGTAGCAACACTTTGGATATCCACGCGGCGTTGTGCTGACTCTCCATCGATGCCTTCGTCTATAAGGCTTGGGCTTCTTTTGGGGTCTTCTAGGATATTTGTAAGTCCAAAGCCCGTCCTTGGCATTGTCTCTTGACCTTCTTGTTTCAGGCCTGGCCCCACTCACTAGTTCTCGTTGTTCGACCTGTGCTTGTATCAACTCTTCCAACAAGTCCTTGCCCTCATTTGTAGGCTTGATTGTTATGTCATCACCTTCCTTGCCTTTCCCTTGAGGTTCGATGAGGTCACTCTTGCTAAAGGTGGTGACTATCCTCACACCCGGTAGTGTCAGGTGTATCCTCTGTGCTACATAGTCAGCCTCACACTTGGTCGCCCTTTTGAAGGGTCTTCCTAGGAGAGTTTCTTTCCTGCAGCTAGCACTTTTTGGAGGAACATGAAATAGGATAGGCAAGCTTTCCGTTTCAATTGTCGCAAGGATTTTGCACTTCCCCATGAGTGCTTGCGGGTGTCCCCCATAAGGGCTAAGAGTTGCACTAGTCGGTGTGAGCTCTGGTTGGCCTAGTAGGATCCATGATTCATAGGTCAAGATGTTAAAATCTGTTCCTTCATCAATCAGAGCGTCGATAGTATGCTCTCTTTTCGCGGTGAGTTTGACCCTAAGATAAGCAGGTGGTACTATGTCTTCATCTTCCGGGTCCTGGCTTGTAAATTTAAGCCTTCTGACAAATGCCCTTGAGTTCTCAACTGCATGACCAGATGTGGATTCTCCACTGCTGTCTTGGATCGTCAGTGCAGTGCTATTCAAGGTACATCTCTCGTCAAGAGTGTCATGTCTAGTCATCTTGGCATTTGTAGCTTGCTGATGTTGCATTCTGCTTTGACTAGACATGGTATGAACACAATGTCTTTGTGTTCTCGTGATGTGGCCTGTTTGCCCTTGATGGCTAGGTTGGCCCATTGCTGTTCTAGGGTCTCTGTTTGTCTATATTCGGGTACGGGCTTTTGGTTGCTCTATTGCAAGTGGGACTCCATGCTCATGTAGAGCCATTGCTACGCTAGGGTCCAATTTGGAGGACCTGTCACGGCGCGCGTTTTCTCTCCAACCTACTCGGAGGAGGTGCAGATGCAGGGGTCGGGGGGGGGGGGGCAGTCCCCTCGGCCCGCAGGGCCGTTACGGTAGACGCCATATGCAATTTGGAGGGCCGTTTATAGCCAAATTTTGAACTACGTGCTCTAAATTTTAGCCCGGTTATGGATCTATGATGTGCCTTCAGCTCTACGTAGCCTTAGGGGTCAATCTCGGGGTTTAGATGTATCAGAATTTGTGTTCTAGACACGTGTCCGATTTTGACAGTTTTCTGTCCAATTCTCAGATGTCCGATGTTCAGGAGTCCGATTATCAGAATCGGACGTCCGATTTTGGGTTGGTCCGATCGGCCCAGTGGTCCGATTTTGCTCACGTCCGATTCTAGGAGTCGGATCAAAAAGTGGTCCGATTTTCAAGTGGTCCGATTCTGGGAATCGGATGGGACAGGGTGGTCCGATTCTGGCTGGTCCGAGTGGTCCGATTTTGGGACTCGTCCGAGTGTCCGAGTCGGACGGATTGGTCCGAGTGGTCCGATCGGACGAGCGTCTGAGTCCGAGTGGTCCGAGCGTCCGATTCTCAAAATCGAACGGGATGGTCCGAGTGCCACGTGGCACGTCCGATCAAGCTGGTCCGATTCTGGGAATCGGACGGTCCGACTTCCGAACTCGGGTGGTCCGATTCTGGGAATCGGACCATAGTGAGTTGGTCCGAGTGCGTCAGCGACGGGCGCGATTCCAGTGCGTTTGACCCCTCCTCACTGTCTGGTGCACACAATCACCACAAACTTTTTAAATCTGATCAGGGCACTTGTTGGAAAACATCAAACTCACCTGGAGCAGCACGAATCACCGATGCCTAGGAATCGGGGCAGCGCTTCCTCGTCCTGTGAACTAGAAGTTCTCTCTCTCTCTCTCTCTCTCTCACAAGGCAAACCAAGGAAATGAGGTCTGTCCTGGCCTCCCAGGCCTCTTAAGGTCCTTTCCGAGCACTGCAGAACCTCACAGCTAGTTCCTTGTCCCTATCTTACCCAGAAACTTGAATCTGGTCCCCTGTTTCCCTGTTTTAGCCTGTTATACAGCAACAGAAAACCCCACTGTTTGCCTGTTTTTTTTTCTTCTTTTTCCTTGTTTTTTCCTACCCTAAATGCATCCAAATCACAAAATAAATACCTACACTACTCCATTCCACAATATAAATCTCAGAAAGCAACAAACCTACTTGCCAAGGAGATCGAATACCATCTTCAACCCCCTCGCTTCCTACCTATCTACCTCAAGCACCGGTTCGGGGGAAACCCCTTACTTTGATGCTCGATTCGAAGCGCGCAAGCGCTCAAGGCTTGAATCCGTTGGTCCCGGCAACGGAACCAAAATGTGGGAGCTTTCGCTCAACCGCCAAGACCCACGGACCGCTTATTGTTTCAAGCGTTCCAAGCCGAGCACTAATGGCTACCTCTCACATAGCCGACGCGCCATCCATATCTACGGGTGTAGTGAGCTTACCTTGATGCCGTTCGAGTTACCTCCTCTCCCGCGCACTCCGGTAGCTCCACGATCCAAGTGCAAGCTTCAAGCAAGCTCCATCCTCAAGCTCCACGCTCCAAGCTCCATTGCCGCGAGCAAGACAAGAGAAGAGAAGAGAAGAGAAGAAGAGAGGAGACGATGGAGAGCTTCTCCTCCTCGGTCCCTCACCCTCACACACTCACTCCCTCACACTCTCACACTCCCTCTCTCAAGCACAAGCTCAAGCAAGCAAGAAGAAGAAGAAGAAGAAGAAGAGGAGAGCTACTTTTGGCCACACACAAGAATGAGCTTCTCATTCACTTTTCAACTTTATATACAAAACCCTAAATCCCTTTTGGGTGGTCATCCCCTTTTCCCCTTTTTACATGGCCGGCCATAGCCTAAGCCCTTTTTCCCATTGTCCTTCTATCTTCCTAGCTTCCTTTCCACCGCCCGTCTACATTTACAAATTGCACGGGTGAGAGCCCGGCGCTCTTTTACAAGATTTCAGGGTGCGCCTTTTTATTTTAAAATGCGCCTTTCCCCTTTTGCCTTTGCCTTGGACTTTTAAGGTTGCCCTTGCGCTTTTGGCCTTTTCTCCTTTTCTTTCTTCAGTCGGGCTACCTTTTTTCCGCCTTTGCCCTGCGTCTTTTCCACTTTCTTTCGCTCTCTTCGTGTTGGGGTTAACAGAGGCCGAGTATGTTGTAGCCACCACTGAGGCTTGCAAGAAGGCCATTTGGTTGGGTCGTTTGGTTGCTGACCTTGGTATTGATGCTACCCCTACACTGCATTCGGATTCTATGAGTGCTATTCAATTAGCCAAGAATCCGGTATTCCATGCGAAGATGAAACACGTTGAGGTGAGGTACCACTTCATACGTGGGGTCGTTGAGGACAAGTCTGTTGATCTTGTCAAGATCTCGATTGACCAGAATCCTACAGATCTGCTCACGAAAAGCCTCTCTACAAAGCGCTTTGCCTTCCTCAGGAGATTGATAGGCGTGGGATGAGATGACGTCTTTCCTCATCCTGTTGTACATGTGTACATGTTGTACTGTCTTTTTTTTCTTTTTCTTTTCACTTCTCACTAGGGCAGATTCGCCTTTAAGTGGGAGGTTGTTGGGGGTAAAGGCGCCTCCGCCTAGCCGCCCGTGTATTACTACACTGACAGTCACCGCCACTACACACTACAGGTGGCGGGTGCTCATCATCGTTACTTTATTCTTTATTCTTTTAGTGACAGTCTGAATAAAGGAAGGCCCGGTCACACATTGTGACTGTCGGAGTTCCCATTTCTTGTCTCTCTCTTTCTTGCTCTTGCTCTCCCACCATAGCTCTCGAGTGCAAGCTTCGATCCTTCTCACCTTTCATTAGGTTTAGAATTTAGGGCTTTAGGCTTTAGGCTTAGAATTTAGGTTTAGAATTTAGCCTTAGCGGCCTGTTGTTTGCAGGGTATAGCCCATAACTTCCTCCAAGTTCACTTAAAAGTTAAGGTTAAAAATAATGTTGTAACTTATAGTATCAATATATATAAATACATAAATTAATAAACTAAAAAACTACATTTCTATAGCAAGGTTTGTAAAATCATTCTCTTCTCTAGGAAGGGAAAATTTTTTTCCTTACCCTCGGATAACAAGGTTGAAAAAATATTTGTGTTCTCTTGAAGGTCAAAATACCTCTAGAAGGGCTCTGCAACCCTTTTTTTTAAACCCCTAAAATTTGTCATTGTGAGGCGTGGCATGGCCCTTAATTCCACTTTGTAGAAAGGTTTTTTTTTTTTTTTTTAAGGGGTAATGCGATATATTATTCAGGTGACGCAGACATCACGTCTATCCCTGGAGGCTGGGATTTGGGCTGGGGTGAGCTATGTTGTGCCATTCATGATTCCGGGTTCTCCACCGTGGATGGATAAGTGGGCCACGTAGGATCCACATTAGTGGGGCCATGAAGCTCGCCACGTGGGCCAATAGGAATCGAAAGAAGGCAGACACAATCGATTATGCGAGCTTTTGGGAATGTGGCCGGCAGACATCTGCGGGTACTCACGGATGCTGCCATTGACGGTTTGCATTGTGAGCTACTGGGAATTTAGCAGAATTGCTTTGTTCAATCTTTGAAGGGTCGGATTCTGACAGTCTTCACCGTGGAGGCTCTTGTCATGCCCTTCCTGGTCCGATCAGCACACTGGTGATCATAAGACTAGGGATGATGTCAGGTCCCTGTGCCTGCAGTGTGTCTGCCATTGAACCTTGGCAAAACCCTGTCAGTTTCACCTCTGCGGGACAACACCCCAACTTGCAGGCCCGTAAATTTGATCCTGGTATCAGAGCAATATCACTATCCATGGTGAAACCGCCAGAAGCCCCCCTTAGTTGGGAGATGCTGAACATAGAGGAAGCACTCGTTCTCTTGCAACAGGGACATGAAGTGCCTACCGTGGATGACTTCATTTCTCTCTCCCGGAAGTGCCGCAGGCAGCACGAGCTGCCGCTTGCGAAGAGTGTCCACATGCACATCTGTGATCATGGGGTTGAATCACACAAAGTGCTCGGGAATTTCCTCGTTCCAATGTTTGTGGATTGTGGAAGCATGTCTGATGCTTGGCAGGTTTTCAACCGTTTGGCACATCGAGACGAGCATTCTTGGACATCACTCATACAAGGACATGCGGATTGTGGGGAATTGCAGTGTGCATTCCTTTTATATGAAGAGATGGCTCTGGATTGTGCAAATCCTAGCCGGCATACATTTGTCCCTTTACTAAATGCTTGCTCTGAGCTTACCTGGATTAAAAGAGGGCGAGAGCTGCATGCCGAGATTGTTATAAGGGGTTTTGATAATGATATTTTTCTGGGTGACACACTCGTGGATATGTATGCTAAATGTGACTCCCTCACAGATGCACAGGAAGTGTTTGACAAGCTATCGGAACGTGGTGTGGTTTCCTGGACTGCACTGATCGGGGGATATGCTAATCAGGGTTTAAGTAAGGAAGCACTGAAATTCTTAACAAAAATGCAAGAAGCAGATGTCTCGCCAAATCCTATGACCTGTGTTTGTGGCCTGAAAGCTTCAGGTAATGTGGAAGATATTGATGAGGGTCAGGTTATACACACCTTAGTTGCAAAAGAGGGCTTTGAAGACGATCCTTTTGTCAGCACCTCTCTGATTGATATGTATGCCAGATGTGGTTTGATGGTAGATGCCCAAGCAGTGTTTGATGAGTTGGAAGTCCACAATGCTGTCATGTGGACGGCTCTAATGGCAGGGTATACTGAACAGGGGCTTGATGACACAGCATTGTGTTGTCTGAAAGGAATGCAGGCAGAGGGTGCAACCCCAACTCCTCATACATATGTTTGCAGTTTGAAAGCTTGTGGTAGAGTAGAAGCTTTAGAGCAAGGACGAGAGATACATGACGACATTGTCAAGAAAGGATATGAACACTCTATTTTTGTGGACAACAGTCTGATTGAGATGTATGTGAAGTGCAGCTCACTTGAAGAAGCACGTGCAATGTTTGATGGTCTGCCAAGTCATGATGCTGTTTTGTGGACTACATTAATGATGGGGTTTTCTGATCAGGGGCTGGATGAAGAAGCACTGAATTGTTTCGACCAAATGCAAGTGGAGGGTGCCCGTCCAACTGCTATCAGTTACAATTGCATATTGAAAGCTTGTGGCAGTATGGGTGCCATTAACAGGGGCCAAGAATTACACGATAGGATTGTAAAAGAAGGATTAGAGCAAGAGATCTCTGTCGGCACTGCTTTGGTGGACATGTATGCTAGGTGTAATTTATTTGTTGATGCACAGGTTACATTTGATGATTTGCCAGTTCGAAGCATGACAACTTGGACTGCTTTAATAACACGTTATGCCGAACAAGGGCTTGGTGAGAAAGCTGAGACTTTTTTTAAACAAATGTTTCGAGAAGGCATCTGCCCTGATGCTCTTACATTCACTTCTAGCTTGAAAGTTTGTGACAGCATTGGATATTTAGACAGGTGCCAGGAGCTACATATTGAGATCATCAAGCATGGTCTTGAACAAGACCCTATTATTTCAAGCGCTTTGGTAGATGCATATGCAAATTGTGGTGCTCTTGCAGAATCACAGGAACTGTTTAACTTGCTGCCTGTGCGAGATGTTGTTTCCTGGACTTCCCTTATTTCACACTATGTGGAGAATGCGTGTGATGATGAAGCATGGAATTGCTTATATGAGATGCAGTTTGAGGAGGGCATTTCTCCAAATTCTGTGACATTAGTTTGGATCTTAAAATCTTGTGGTACCTCAGAAGCTATAGATAAGGGCCAAGGTATACATGATTGGATTGTCAAAAAGGGTTTAGAAAGGGATTCTTTTGTTGGGAATGCCTTAGTGAGCATGTATGCTAAATGTGGATTGTTTCTAGAAGCACAAGAGGTGTTTAACAAGTTGCCCATACAAAGTGTAGATTCATGGACTGCACTCATAGTGGGCTATAGTGAAGGCGGGTATGACAAGGATGCATTAAGATGCTTGGAGCTAATGCTCCAAGATGGCGTATCACCAGATTTTACCTCATTACTCTTTACTTTGAAAGCTTCTACTAGCCTATGTGATGTAAGCATGGTCCAAGGAATACATAAGCTGGTTGTCCAGAAGGGATTAGAAGCTGACCATTCTATTTGTTCTGCATTGATTGATAACTATGCGACATGTGGGTTGCTTGCAGAAGCTGATAGTGTGTTTGACTATATGCCATCTCGGAATGTATCTCTTTGGACATCTTTAATTGATGGTTATGCTGAACATGGGCTCATTGAGGAAGTTCATCAGAGTTGGAAGCAAATGCAGTCAGAGGGTGTCTCTCCAGATCCCTTGACTTTCGTGTGTAGCTTGAAATCTTGTGACTTGCTGGAGCCCACAAGTTGGGGCTGGAATCTGCATGATGAAATTCTTTTAAAGGGGTTTGAAAGTGAACCTTTAGTTGGCAGTAGGCTAGTGAACATGTATGCCAGATGTGGCTTGCTTGCAGAAGCAACATGCACGTTTACCAAGCTGCCAACTAAAGATGCTACCTGTATGACTGCACTTCTTGCAGGATATGCTGAATATGGTCACTGCGAGGATGCTCTAACTTGTTTGGAGGTGATGCAAGAAAGTGGCATTACTCCAATTGCTTATATTCACACCTTAAAAGCATGTTCCACCATAGAAGCAAGAGAAACAGGCGAGAAAATTTACCAAGAGATAACGAAAAAGGGATTGGATAAGATTTCGCACGTCTGCAGTGCTGTAATGGCTATGTATTCAAAATGTGGTCTGCTTGCAGAAGTACAAGAAGTGTTTAACAAGCTTTCAGTTAAAGATGTTGTTTCATGGACGGGGCTGCTGAGTGTTTATATTGAACATGGGCTTCATGAGAAGGCATTGAAATGTTTTGATCAAATGCAAGAGGAAAGCCTGATTTTAGATCATGTAACACTTGCTTGTTGCTTGAAGGCTTGCACTGCCACAGGAGCTATTATCAAGGGTCAAGAAGTGCATAACATTGTCAATATGCATGGATTGGAGACAGATCCTTTCATTAGTAGTTGTCTTGTGGATATGTATGCCAAATGTAGCTCAATTGCAGAGACACATATAATGTTTGACATGTTGCCAGCTCAAAATATTTTTGCTTGGACTGCTCTTGTAACAATGTATAGTGAACATGAGCTTCATGATGAAGTGCTCAATTGTGTTGAAGTGATGCAAGCAGAGAACCTGTCCCCAAATATTTTCATATTTGTTTGTGCCTTAAAGGCTTGTGGTAGGATAGGAATTGTAGACGAGGGTATGGAATTGCACATGGAGATTGTCAAAGGAGGATTGGAAATTGACTCTTTTCTTGGTAGTGCTTTGGTTGGGATGTATGGCAAATGTGGTCAATTTTCAGAGGCTAAGGAGGTGATTAATAAGCTTCCAGTCCAAAATCTAATTGTCTGGAATGCATTGATCACAGGTTATGCTGAGTATGGACTTGCTGAAGAGGTAATCGGCTGTTGGGAACAGATACAAAAGCTTAGCATGTCCCCAGACAAAGTCACATTTATCTGCAGCTTGAAAGCCTGCAATAGTTTGGGAAGCATGTCCAAGGGTCAGGAAATACATACCGAGATCGCAAAAGTGGGACTTGATGGAGACCTCATAATTACTAGTGTTTTAATTACTATGTATGCAAACGGTGGTTTTGTTCAAGAAGCACAGCAAATCTTTGATAGATTCCCAGTCCAAGATGTGGTCTTATGGACAACTTTGATTGCTGGGTATGCCAAGCATAATAGGTATGGTGAAGCAGCCCTCAACTATTTGGATCAAATGAGATTGGAAGGTATACATGCTGATGCTGTCACTTATGCTTGTAGCTTAAAAGCATGTGTCAGCATTGGAGCCTTAAATAGGGGCAGAGAGTTGCATGCAGAGATTGTCAAGGAGGGTTTTGAAGGCAACCCTTACATAGGAAGCAGCTTGATGAAACTGTATGCCATGTTTGGCTTTCTACTGGAAGCACAAGAAGTGTTCGATGAACTGGTACACAAAGATTTGGTTTCATGGGCTGCATTTCTTTCAGGATTTGGTGAACATGGACTTGGTTGTGAAGTACTAAAAGGTCTGGAACGAATGTGCTTGGAGGGAATGCCTGTCAGTGCTGTGGATTTTGTGTCCAGGTTGAAAGCTTGTCTCCCATTGGTAACTATGGAAGGACCACAGTATAGAAACATTTTATCATCAGCACCAACTTAACTAGTCAAGAAAGTTTCAGGTACAATTTCTCAACTACATCAGCAGTTAAATGAAGGATTGTCCTTTTGAGCACTGCATTGAGCAAATACAATTCTCTGGGCAAACTGCTGGACAATTTCAACATATTGGAGTTGCACACACTCGCTTAAATCGGACTTTTTGTTGATGCAAACCAATGGCCTATTTTATGCTATTTCCTTCATGCACAATACACCTCTCCAGGACTTTCCATACTTTATCTGTCCACTTTTGACCTCAAGAGATAATAGCCATGCCTTGGCAAAGAACTTCGGACCCAGGTCAGGGTTTACAATGATCTGTTGCTCCAGTTTCCTCACCAATGCCATTATACAGCTTTGAGGCTTGAGTCAGCCCTGCCACAAATGATGGGCAGGTGAGGTCATACATGAAGGGGATGCTTATGGATTCAGGGCAGGATGACCTGGTGCACTATTCCCAAATAACTGTCTGCTTCAAATGTATATTAATATGTGGGACTGAAAATCGCAGCTGTAGTGAGTGTGCTGTGTTTTTATGGGCACTAAATTTGATGCGAATGTCATGCATGTGGATACAGGGGACCAGACCTTCTAGTGACACCTCTGGGATAGTTGACAGCCAAGGAGAGTTTCCTACTTCCTATGGCTTGTGGCACATGAGGGTCTGGCAGTTGGCAATTGAATGGAGTCTGCACGTGAAGCCCACTGCAATGCTTGGAGACTCCAAAGCATTGCCTATGGTCATGTGAGGCGGCAGAGCTTGTGTGGAGAGGTGCCTGCCGTCTACTTCAGAGCAGGCAGCTGGGTCTAGCAGTCTGCAATTGTTTGGCCCAGATCAGCAAGATGGACTCTGCATGCTTGGAGACTGCTTAGCACTGCCTATCGTCACATGAGGTGGTGCAGCTGGTGTGAAGAGGTGCCTGCTCTCTACTTCCTCGAGCATGTGCCTAGCTTGGGGTGTACCTCATGGGGGGCCTTTTGCTGGCAGGCAGTCAGCCAGAGTCGCCATCTACTATATGATGCAGAGATGCAGGACACAATCTTCATCGTTGAGGTTGGTTCATGTGCCGTGGTGGACCTGGAGGTTTTGTCCAGCCACAGGTACTGGAACCTACTGCTGCATCACAATCAGAGGTATGGGAGCTCGTTGGGAGCCTCACAGAGTGGCACATCTGGATGGCATGGTTCCAGATGATTTTAAGTGGCAAGAGCTTGTATGCCACCTTGGCAGAGCTCCAATCATCCATCACTCCCTGCATGGTGGTTAGGAGCAGCTACAAGGAGACTCAACACACCAAACAGGAGTTTCAGCAGCAGCCTCTTCACACTGTGGAATGGCTTGTTCTTCACTTTATAGGACGGCCACCCTCAGTGCTAGACTTCACCATGGCTTCTATTCCTGAACCTCTCTAGACCACCCTGAGAGGCTTGCATATACAAGTATATTTTGATTTGTAGACAGCTCCAGCCAGAGTTTTGGGCATTTGTACTTTGTTTAATTTTTCTTCTATGTAATGTAACTAGCCTCACCTTTTTTTTGACAGAATAAAAAAAGGGGACAGGGCTTGAGCAAACTTGACATGAGCAATGAATGTCATGCATATGGAGGCATAACTTTAAAATCAGTCTGTCTGTGATCTCTGCAACTGCCCATGCGGTAGTTTGTGGTTGGTGTTGGGATGGCCTGCACATTCAAGTCAGGTTATTTCTCTGGAGCATTCTTTACTTGATCTTGCCTTGGATGCATCAAACAAGTGGGCTGTTTTGGCTTCACCTGGGCTCACATTAGCTGCTTTCATTGATGTATTGCAGAGTTGTTTGACTCCCAGTGAGGTCTAACAGATTTCCACAAAATCAAGAGCATGTGCCTGCTTAATGGCAATGTGCAGTTATGCGAGTAAGGTGGCCATCATGCACTCCTCCGTCAAATTAAAGAGAAGTCAGAAAGGTGTTAAAGTCAGACCATCTAGAGTGGCAGGTGTTAATCAGAAGAGTCTGAAGCATTCATTGAGCCTGTTTTAGTTTTCACATTGAAAGGCAGTATGGCAGTGATGGGTTCATTTTGCTGCACTTGCTTTCAACAAAGTCCGAGTTGGAAGCTTGAAGAGCAGTATAGTGCCTGCATGCTTAGGTTTGTGAGGGTACAGTGCTTGGCTGGCCCATGAAAGTTTTGCACTCTGGTCACAACAATACAGTGGAAGCTCCAGTGATCTGTTACTAAACAAAGGCTATATCACTTCCAAATTTCACTCGACAGCTAATAAAGCACACGTGTGATGGCCACCAATACCTCCAGTAGGGCCAACAGTCAGGCAGGCACCAGGGTAGCTCACTGGCACTTAGTTCAGGACATGGTCAGCCCAGGCAGGTCCAGGTTGGTCATTGCAGCCCTTTATTTGCTTTTGCCAATTGACATAAATTATTGGTGTTGCAGGGGCACACTGCCTAGCAACCTCCTGGTCTTTTGGATTCTGTAGTGCAGAAATCTAACTACACAGCCTGCGTTTTGCAGTATCCTTGTAAAGCAGGACTTTCGGCTTTTGTACAATTTTATCAATTAACACTTCTGGCTTGTGCATGCGCAGAGCCTTACCTGTCTCCTTCCGTAGAAGGTGCTCTTCAAAACAAGCACCTGAATTTTCTGTACTATTCCCCTCATTTCTGTCTAAAAGAGGGTAGTTCTGTTTCAACCCACAATCCTATGGTTAAGATACCATGGGCTTGAGGCATGGTAATGATCTGTCTCTCCAGCCAACCCTGCAGATCACCAAAGGCAGGATCAGTCTCGCCAAAATCTGTCAACAAAGTAGGGGATGGGTCTCAGTCATCATGGAGGCGCAATGTGCAGGAGATTGGGGCAGCAGAGGAAGGTCCAGACCGTCCTTCAACTACCACATTCAAGAGACGGAACAAACTGCAGGAGCAAATCAATGACTTGTAAGAGTTAATTGGTCCATTAGGCTTGGCACTTCCGTATAGACGAGTGCTAGTTCTTGTTCATCCCATCACTCCGAGGAAGAATTTCTTGCCATATTTCGGTAGTGACATATGTGAACAACTTAGGGCGCGTTCAGACTTTGACGGCCGGCACAACTGATAATCCTTGTGTCCCACAAGAGTGTGTTTACATTAAAAGGAAGCCTTTTCCTTTTCAAGGATGTGGTTCTTGGCGAAGTGGCAATTTGAGAAGCGCGTAACTGATTCAAAAAGTGAAGTTTCTTAGCACAATTGAAAGTAGACATGTCTACAAGCATGTCCTTTTTCTCATTTATGGGGGTGGAGTCTGAACTTGCCCTTAGGACGTCAAGGCACTTTTTTCCCTCTCTAGGAGGATTTTTCCCTTGGCCATGTATATATGCATTCTTCACTCTGGAGCTCACTTCGTCTTTAGATCTTCTCTATTGATACCACTCAATACAATTTAGGCCCGGTTCACAGACAATGGCGGACGGATGCACGCTTTTTTTGCACTGTATGTGAATATATCTAATGGCCGGCCATAAGTATCACAAGTTCTTGCTTGGATTGTTGGTTTATGTGGCTAGATAGAGTCCGCATGATTTTGGCAGGGCTTCAAATCTCATGGCTCCTTTTTATTCCGAAAATGTAATGGGCCTTGTCCGGTACATTAAGGTCGGACATGTATATCTTCATGCGGAAATCATCTTGACGAATCCCTTTTCAACACGTCAGCATCACGAGCCTGCACTTATGTGGCCGTCCGCACAGTCTGAACCAGGCCTTAGTTGGAGCACTAGGTTAAGAAGTATTAGAAATCTTCTTGGTATTCATCTCTTGTGGCCATTTGCAGCTTCCTTGGTTAAAGGCTACAATAAATAAACTTCGCTCATGTTGGGCTTCAATGATCCTTCTTAGTGCATAATCCACATTGTAGTTTATTTGGACTTTAAATTGCCTACCAATCAATACCTATTTTCCAACATGCTCATTGTTAGACAAAACATAGAATAATAAAGATACACTTTTGGTTTCAATTGTGTTATTACCATTATGCACTTGCTTAACTATGAGTATGGATGTTCCCCATATGGGCCAGCTATGGTTTTTTTTCCCAAGACTCATATGTTAGGGCATATGGTTAGTCCCTTCATCAAGAGAGCATCTAATGTGAATTTCCTCTTTATGACTAACTTGACCTAGAGATAAACTGGTGGTATGGTTGGTTTACGTTTAGGGTCAAACTCAATCATTGGAATGCTCTTTTAATTGTTTTTTTTTAAAGTAGCCATATCAATCGAATGTATACTTTTTAATCATGCTCTCTTAAAATATCTAGTTCCTTTCCCTACAAGGTTCCTAATTCCACATAGTTGGATTTGCTGACAAACCACACCCTAAAATATGCTTGCCCTCGAAACTAAGTCACCCTTGTCAATTGAATATGCTTAGCATACCGTACTATTTGTCTAGATTTATCAACACTTAATTCATGTGTTGCGAAGACTTGTCTTCAAGTTGTTCTAGTTTTGTGGATCATCCAAGTTGTTCTAGTTTTGTGGGTCATTCAAGTCTAAGCATTGCCATCCCATCTAATCTATATTGCAATTTAGTCCTAAAAACTCTACAAGGAAAATGACACTACCCCTTATGAATGGTGTTTGTCCTATATAGATAGTTTTATTAGGCCGTTATGATGGCATGAGCTTATTGTTTCAATCTTTCCTAGTTATAAAGATTGTGAATGGTGTTTGCCCTGTATAGGCAGTTTTACAAGTCCATAATGCTGCTATGAACTTATTGTTTCAGTCTTCCCTCATTGTATAAAGATTATATAGGCAACACATTAAGAGACTATCTTGTTCTAGATTCTACTTGGTCATTTGCTTGAGGATAATAAGATGAATATTCATGTTTTTCTATGAGTATCTTGTTCTAGATTCTACTTGACCATTTTCTTGAGAATGATAGGATGAACACTGCATGTCTTCCCTAGTTGTAAAGATTGACTTGGTAGCATGTTAAGGGAGTATCTTGTCCTAGATTCTATATGGCCATTTGCTTGAGGATATTAGGATGAATACTATCTTCTACGAGTAGAGGTTCACATTTTTAAAGAGGAGCTTGATTTATGGACCAAATATTTAACAAGCTCATTATAGGATTGTTTAGGTGTTTTGGATATAATATGTCATTTAAAGCATTACATAGAGATGAAATCAAAATACTTTGTCCTTATGCAATATGTTACCATATTCTGAAAGTGATATGTCTGAACACGAGTGCGGAGCACTTTTTTTCCTCATTGGAAGGCTTCTTTCTTCTAGCCTTGTATAGATTTTTCTTGTAAATTTTTTACATCGATATTTCTCAATACACTTTTGTGTTGTATGCTCTCAAGCATCTTCTTCTCTATGTTGTATGTATGCATTCTTGTAATTCTAAATTTGACATTTGATATCAGAGCAAGATTTGGACCTCTTGGACTAAGTTTTCAACATTCCTTGCTTCATCTTCTTTGATTGAGATAAGATTGGATGCAGATTCATGGGTTGAGTAATATAGTAGTGATTATAATGACTTGACATTCAAGTTTATTTTTTGGGCTTTGTTTGTACTACTGCCAATATTATATGTAGGCTATTTGATCCTTTTGTGTGGGTTTTTTTGATAATGTTCACTTCTACAACTAATGCATATATAGTCTACTTTGTGTTGAGATGCATAGCACATATTGCTTGTGTGTAGATTTTTCTCTATATAGACAACTTTTGTATCAACTGCAATCAATGGCCATGGCTAGAAACAGTAATGTATTCTTATGTTGGCTACTTGAGGATAATAGGATGAATACTTCATACCTTCTATAGTTGTAAAGATTGTCTTGGTAGCATATTCAGAGAGTATCTTATTCTAGATTATACATAGCCATTTGCTTGAGGAAAATAGGATGAATACTTTCTATCTTTCTATGAGTAGAGATCCTTGCTTTTAAAGAAGAGCTAGATTTATGGACCAAATATTTATGACCTCATTATAGGATTGTTTGGGTGTTTTGGATATAAATTGTCATTTAAAGCATTAGATAAAGATGAAATCAAAGTACTTTGTCCTTATGCAACATGTTACCGTATTTAAGAATTGATATGTGTGAATAAAAGTGTTGATGCACTTCTTTTTCTTACTAGAAGGCTTCTTTCTTTTAGCCTTTTATAGGTTAGTCTTGTATATCTTTTACATTGATATTTCTCAATATGCATTTGTGTTGTATAGAGTAGTCTTGTAAATCTGTTACATTGATATTTCCCAATACGCTTTTGTGTTGTATGCTCTCAAGCTTCTTCTTCTCTATGTTGTATGTATGCATTCTTATAATTCTAAATCTAGCATTTGATATCAGAGCAAGCTTTTGACCTCTGGGACTAACCTTTCAACACTTCTTACTTCATCTCCTTTGATTGAGATAAGATCGAATGAGCATTCATGGGTTGGCTAATATAGTAGTGATTATAAGGACTCAGCTTGTCAAATCTAGATTTAAGTTTTTTTTGGGCTTTGTTTATAATACTGCCAATATTGTGTAGGTTGTTTGGTCCTTTTGTGTAGGTTTTCTGATAATGTTCACTTCTACAACTAAGGCTTGTACAATCTACTTTGTGTTGTGATATATAGCACATCATGTCGCTTTTGTGTAGATTTTCCTCTATATACACAACTTATACATCAACTGCAATAAATGGCCATGGCTAGAAACAATAATGTATTCTATATATTGGTTGCCAAAGATAAGTTTAATGGATCCACCGTAGTGTTATATGATGCATCATGTAGTGGTTGCAAAGAGATTATGTAGCATTGTTCAAGGAATTGATGTATATCGTGTTGTGGCTATGGAAGCTACAAGTACATCACAAATAGTTGTTGTCTAGGGCATTACATGTTCCAGTTCCACTGCTAGAGCATCCCCACCTACTACTAAGTAGATTTGGTTTGATAATAGAGATGTAGATGCTCGTGCATTAGTAAATTGGTTTGATGGTAGAGATATAGAGGCTCAAGTATTGATTAAATTATCTATTGAGCATACCATAATCATACATATTTGCTCATGGAAGACAACTAAAGAGACATATGATAATTTACATGTATGTATCATGGAAAGAAATGAATTGCATGGGATAATTTACATATATGTATCAAGCAAGAAATGAATGGCATGTTTCTTACCTTCACAAAAAATTAGATAGTGAAAACATGGATGAAGTTGACTCTATGTATAGTTTTTTGACAAAGATCCAAGATTTTAAGGAGCAATTAATGGTTGTAGATGAGATTTTGCATATGATTCACATCTATAGACCATTCTCGATGGTCTTCCTAATTCATATTATAGTTTCACATCTGCTCTTCATTTAATGATGGAAGGAAATCCTAATGCTTTGTCATTTTAGGAGTTGGTTTTTTCTTTTTTGTAAGAAGAAAAATCCAAGTAAAACAGGTCCATTATGTATGTTACACATCAAGCCTTTTGTGGCTAGTCAACAAGATGGAGGAAAGTGAGTGTAGAAGGTGCTTAATCGCTATGTTATGTAGTAGGGTAGGATTGCCTAGGGATATATAGTGTTGGGGATTAACTAGCCATAGACACAGATGGGTAGTTCGCCTTGACTCATTACCCAACCGATTTGATTGAACCATTGACTACCACCCATGTCATATGATAGTCTACGAATATTCCAAGATATACTATCAAGTTAGGTGCTCCCACCTAGGACTCTTGCTAGGGGGCCATTGGTCCCCCTAGAACCCCTTAGTCAAGGCCACAACACCGAACCCCACAAACAAGGTGCATCCACTAACTTATCACCAGATGTATACCACCACCTTCATTCACCCCTTCTAGTGTCTAGATTGGGAACCCTACCAATGCCTAGTGCACATCCTGGCTTCTCTTCATTTGGGGGCCTTACAACATTTGAGTTGGAACATAGATAGGCAACTAAGAGGTGGCAATTTTAGTGACCTCCAATAGATTGTAGATGCAATTACATTCAGGGGCATTTCCTTAAGGCCAAATTACTTCTAAGAAATTAGGACCACAATTCACCAAAGAAAAGCCAGGTAGTCAGTGACATTATAAGGTTTGCTCTTGTTAGGCATTGAGGCTTGTGTGCCGTGCCATTTGGATTGAGCATAGTCCTTCTGTCTAGTAAATCATAATGGCTACTTCCAAGGCGAGTGGAAATGTTTTCAACTCTGCCTTTAAAACTCTGTCTGAGCGGTACAAATCGCTAGCAAATTCAACTATTATTGTGGATGAAGCACATCCCAATGCTAAATGGATCTTAACTGATATAGGAGTAGCTCATATCTATGGAGAGAATCAATTGTTCAAGCTCAAAGCTTCACCTGTGTATATAGAATATCAGTGTATTCTTACTATAGGAGATACATTGTCTGAATATCAGCATGTTAATCTCTTATCTTTAGTACTTCCCAAAATACAAAAACATCAACAGAAAAAAAACTATCCTTACTTGCATTTAGGATATATAGCCATAGGCATTATTCCTTTGTTTCACAAAGGTTTACTTGTTTCTTGTATGGCAACTGTTTTAGATATTAGACATGTTGAGTTAATGGATATGATACTTGGTGCTGCAATTTCCCCTCTTTCATATGGGCCAATCTTTTTGAATTAAGACCTAATTATGTGATTTCCATGGAAGACCCTTATTTACCTAAGTTGCTTATGCTACATATTAGAACAATGGGCTTACAGATGCCTCTTCCGCACATCTAGCAATTCAGTATCACATGGTATTCAAATGTATGTCTTTGGCAATCCCTAGAGTGGTTGAAGGGATTAACTCTTCCAAAGACAAAGGACAGACTATTATTATGAAGTTCGATGAAAGCACCCAATGCTTTCTACCTGATTGTGTTAACTGGTCCAACATCGAATTACCACATGAATGGCAATTGGACATTGCTTCACTCCAAAAGAAGGAATTGCTTCCACCACAAATGATAAAAGTTCAAAACATCAAAGGCAAGACCCTACACCTACCACCAAGGATGGCTTCTGATATTCCTGAAGCTCCATAGAATACTATCATGAAGGTGAGGTAGTCAACATTAAAAGTGTCTCCATCTCAAAAGGCCAACATTCTCAAGTTCCATATGCAACCTTGTTTGCATGATCATGTACAACATGGCATATGTTTACATTGCAAGAAACTAATTAAACATGACTCTTCTTCAATGGTTAACGTTGTCCAAGAATTTGAGTACGAAACAAATCAATATAAAGCTGCACCATATTTAAGGCCCCAGGATTCTACTTCCTGGACTGGGAACTACAAGCTACAAATTGGACGCATCTGGCCCTTTCTGGCTTGATCGAAAATGTAGACTCTTTATAGCAACTCTGTGACTCTATTAAGGTCTATGCCAAAACATTGTAAAGAATCACCTTCAAGTCAAATCTGCTCAATCCTCTCAAAGTTCTAGAGCAACTACGCCACCCTAACTCTTGACCATTCAATCTGCAAGTCTTAATTGGAATACTTTCTCCAACAAGCGGTTGCAAAAAGGCTGGAGCTCTTATTTTTCTTCTCTTGCCTTTGGTTCTTTGAATATGCATCAAGTTTCCCAATCTAAGGGAAAAGAGAAACTTCCTACCGATATGCACTATGATGAAGGTCCTTCTAATCACCCCTCTACTTCTTATGCACTCCCTGATTTAAATCTGGACCCCCATTAGGGAGGAGGAAGATGATGAAGTTTTCCACCAATTATAGGACATACAAGACATTTATTGCCCTTCCTTACACTCTGTGCTCAAAGGAGAAACTACTGTGCAACAACCTTGTCTCTTACAACCTATTCTCTTAACTAGTGATACGACTGAAGAATTGTCAGACTATTTGGAACTACTATTTCCTGATTGGTCTAATGCTAATTACCAAATTGCTTTTGACCAAGTAGATGAAGCTATGATGGACAGGATCAAAAGACAAAGAGAAGCTAATCAAATCCTTGATTAGATGCCTCTCTGTATTTCTCCTACAGATCAAAACAAAATCTAGACTCGTAGAAGTTTGAATGCTCACCTAGACTCTCATCTCATGGGAGAAAGTGTTGAACAACAACCTCCAAATCAACCCACTCAAGAATTACCAGCATGGTATTTTAGAGATCAAGCTGCATTCCAAAGACAAGCAGCTTACACCTTGACATCCTCAAATGAAGATGGAGATAGTGTCATTGATGACGACTTTGTACCCACATTAATCCTCATCTAGAACAAGCACCAACAACAAATACATTATTACATGCCTTACTCAATGCACATACAGAAATTGGAGTAAGTAACATTTCTTCTTCTACAAAATCTACTCTTGTAAATGCCACTACCACTTATTCTTCTAAACCCTCATATACAAATTTCTATAAAACAATAGGAGTTTGTGAAAAAGTAGGTTCTTTCCCCATTTGGTCAATTGATGGAAAATCTCCCGAGGAAGTTAAGCTATTGATATATATGATGTATGCTTATGTTGGTCAAAAAATCCTAGATAAACCACAAACCAATAGGGTTGATATCCTTAATGCTATGACACATGGGTTTGTAGGTGGACTCAAACAATGGTGGATATCTATTCACTCTCAAGTCAAAGTAGCTATTGCCCAACATGCAGACCCTGTACAACTATTTTTTGAGCTACTTTTAGGAGAATTAGTGGGAAATAAACTAGATGACATCCTAGAAGCTCGAGAAGCTTTCTTCAAATCAAAATTGTGTGATCCAAGGCAATATAAAGAATATTTAGTCTACATGAGAGACTTTACTCTATGAAGGTTTAGGTGCTCATGATAACAGTATGAAGGAACACCTAGTGTGCTCTCTTCTTGAGCCTGTCCCTTTTTATTGCAAACAAAAAATGAAAGCAGAAAACACAGATTTCACGGACACTATGGGTCAAATTCTACAGACTATTGGACAAACTATAAAGGATGTATGTCAACAACAAAAAATGACCCAGCTAAATAAAAAATTTCCTCAGTTAGTTTGTAAGGCTGCAAGCAAATATGATCTAGATTTTGGCTGTGCTCAATGTTTTTGTTCTATCTACTGGTGGTTCTCACTATTCTGGACGATCAAGATGGTTTTCATCTTGCAGTCGTCATTCTTATTTCAACCACCAAGAAAGACAAGATAATAGACATTCCCACAGTAGAAGATCTTCCCATCATTCACATAGACATGGTAAGCACCGCTCCTCTTATCAACATAATTCTCATCATTCTCACAATACTGGTCAAGACAAAAAGGATCTCAAGTGTGATATATGTGGTAGAAAGTTTCATCTTGCTAACAAATGCCCGAAGGAGACTAAACAATAGAATTCCTCTACATCTGCTAATGCTGCTAAGGTAAATTTACATTACCTTAGTGATGCTTCTTTAGTTATTTCCTCAACTGATATCGAAAGTTATTCTTCTTATGAAACTAAAACCGAAGACTCTAATTATTTTGATTCCATTTCTGAGTCTTACTCTGAGATAGGCACATTGGAGAGAGTGAAATAGAGCAATCTGATTTCTCTTGGCATACAGCGCACTCTATGCCAGATTTTGAACCAGACATTGATTATGCTATACACCCAGATAATTTTATCCTTGTCAATGCTCATTTAATTCATTTTTATGGTCATGGTAAGAAAGACAAACTCTTTCTTGGAGAAACTACTTCTACTAGCAGATCTTCTCATAAAGGAAAACAGAAATTGGACTCGAATGATGATGACACAAATACTTCTACCGATATTGGTTCATTCGACAAAAAGGCCAAAAACAAGATCAGACAAGAATTCTTTGCAAATCCTTATGATCTACCGAAACCCAGAACAGTTAGTTCTGAGACAAAGGGGAAAGCTAACATGTTTGTCCCCCATACTTTGGACCAAATCTATCATCCCCACACACCAGCTCAAGTTCTCCAATCTTTACACCCTACTACTTCTACACTTCAACAGGAGGGTGGTGAGATGATTCATGCTTTTGCTACTATGCAACATGAACTTCATTCTTTGTGTAAAGTATTCAAAAGACTACTTAGAAGTTAGAAGCTGGAGAGGAGCTACGGAGCTCTACCCCAAGACCTACGGACCACTTATTGATCAAGCATTTCAAGCCAAGTGGCCATGGCTACCTCTCACATAGCCAATGCGCAATGCCTACCTTACGGGTGTAGTGAGCTTACCTTGATGCTCAATCGAGTTCCCTCCTCTCTCTTGCACTCCGATAGTTCCACGATCCTTGTGGCAAGCTCAAGCAACCTCTAGCCCTCTCCATCGAGCTCCATCCTCCATAGCCGCGCAAGAGAAGAGAAGAGAAGAGAAGAAGAGAAGATGAAGAGAGAAGATGGGGAGCTTCTTCTCCACGATCCCTCACTCTCACACACTCACTCCCTCACTCCCTCACACTCCCTCAATCCCTCACTCAAGCACAAGAAAGAAGGCAAGAAACAAGAGAAGAAGAAGAAGAAGCTTTGGCCACACATAAGAATGAGCTTCTCATTCACTTTTGAACTGTATATACATGCCCTACTTTTTGGGCGGTCATGCCCATTTTTTACATGGCCGGCCATTAGCCTAGGCTCTCTTTTCCTATTTTCCACCGTTCTAACTTATCCCATTCCCAACTAATGCATACAATTTGCATAGGAGTGAGCTCGGCACTCTTTTACAAGGATTCGGGAGCACCTTCACATTTAATGGTACTTTTACTCTTTTCTTTTCTTGAAGCAACACTAAGGCCTTTTGGAGAGGTCGTCATTCAAATTTTTTAGGGTCTGACCTCCATCCGGGGTGTCTTTTCCTTCCTTTGTCCTGTGCCCTTTCGGTTATCTTCTTCTTTCATTTTTCCGCTCCCCTGCTCCATTTTTCGATCCTCTCTGCTGCGGTAAACATTACCCCTCTCCTAGCTGAGTGCTAGTCCCATGGCACTGGGATGGGGAGCAGTGGGGTAGTTGGGGTTGTTACTAAGTGGAACTGGTGGGTAGATGACCACAATCAAAAGGTGCTATTGTGAATGAGAGGTGATGGAGTTTGATTAATGATGACCGGGAGAGATTCCAGTGTGCTTTGATCTTCATGAAGATCCTCGGCATTTGTCACACAGTTGTAGCTCCCCTTCTGCGACGGCTGCTAAACCTGGGGATCTCTAATCATTTGGAGAATATGAGGTTCCAAGATCTATGCCAATGGTGGGTCCATCACTGAGTCACGATCATAGCCTAGAAGAGAAAGTTGTGCACTCTTTAAGGGGTGTGTCTGTCTCACGGTGTGGTGTAAGTGCATGTGAGGTGAAGCTAGGAGATGGGTCTAACCTTGGGTAAGCCCTTGGTAATGTCCCATACTTAAGGACCCAGTTCATGTGTTGTTGGAGGTGCAGTATAGAACTTAGGGTGACAGGTCTGGAAGTCCTGCCCTTGATGTGTCCTAAGTGTGAAGTGGGGGAGGGGCTAGGTGTAAACCCTAGGTGTAGTGAGCAAAGTGAGCCCTCATGCTCTTTTTTTTTCCTTTTTTTTTTTAAAGAATTGCATACAAGAAAAGTGTCCTTGCTAATGCCTATCACCTTCAGCCGGAGTAGGAGGTGGTCACAAGCATTGGGATAGGAATGCGCGACTTTGTAGATATTCTTTAATGGCAGCCCAAGCCTTCAGAGGTGTGGATGACAAGAAGGGATGATTGCACCTCATGAAGCGGGTATCATTCATATCCTCTAAGATTTCTAGGCAAAAGGAGGGAAGCAGGATTACCCTCATCATTAATCTAGTCATGGCTTTACTATCTATCCCTAGGTTGAGGTCAAAAAAGAGTGGAGGGAGATGGGCTTACTCAGCTCTATGGGTTTCTACATTAGTAGGAACTTGATAAGCCTAAGATAATTACAGGTGGTTAAGAAGTTTGGATCTGGGCAAGAAGAAAAATCTACGAGGAAACGGTTGATAGATGGGAGGAGATCCTCTAATCTAAAGACTAGGCATTCCTCGGGGCTCCGAGCATTAACATTATATATCCCAGAAAAGTCAAAATCCCCATGAATGTTTCGATCATAGTCAACTCCATGCCTACGGGGATAGGGCATGTAGATGGGGTCGTTGCGCTCTTCAGGGAGTGAGCTACAGAAGGCAGTCCAGGCGTCAAAATTGGCATCCCAAATCCTCCTCCGCCACTTCCTCATAGCCTTGGACGGTTTTGGGAACCCTGTTTACCTTGTCCTGCCAGTAGTCTGTAGGCTCTTACCTCCACCTCGTTATTATGAGGCTTCTTTCCTCCATCCACTTGTTTGCAAGATCGTTTGCTAGATCCTTGATCTTGGCTAGAATGCCTAGAGGCAACGCACGGTCCAGAGAGCGTGGATAAGCAAATGCTCAAATGGCCTCGTATGGAACTCCCGTTCATGCCATATGACCAATTCCTGAGGCCAATCGATAGGGTTGGGATCCCCTCGTAGTGGCACCGGCTCATCAGGGAATTGTCTGGGCACTGACCATGCTATGCGTTGGGCTTCCTCTGCCAGTTCCTGTCTTCTTCTTCTAGCTGCCACAATGCACTCGGACATGTGGGCATCTTCGGGCTCTTCAGGCAGGAGGTCTGGTAGAGGCAGACTGGTCATTCTTTGTTGCTCTTCTTTAGCATCTTGCTCCAAGTCTGGACCCTCTTCGGCATTCTGCTCGGCCACTGCTAGAGCCACTTGTGGTGGTGGTGTTGGCTGCTCATGTTCTTCGAACCCAAGTTCCTTAAGCTCAACAATGGAGAGGTCGGCACGACGCAGGTAGTGAAATTGCTGCTCTTTTGTGATTCATGTGCTTGTTGGAAGCTCCTGTTCTTGAAGGCCATACCTTAGTGCTCGGGTAGTCAGTTCTAGCTTCCTTCTTGCCTTCTCCACTGAATCATTGCCCTCCGCTTGGGTGACATGTAGCACTGTGCTGAGAAAGGCTTGCCTTTGTGCGTTGGCACATACATCGGCAGCTTCTGTCCTGGATTCGGCAAGCACTCTCTCGCACTTAGCCACCACCAAGCATTCTATTAATTGCCTAACTCTTTCAAAATTGTTCTTTTCCCACTCATTGGCTCTCTCGTCCATCTTCCTTCTTCCCTCTTCCAGCTCACTTGCCAAGGTAGTCACCACCTGCTGCGCTGCTCGATTGTCAAGAACCAGAGTTGGTTCCTCTCCCTAGATTTTCGAGCCAGCTGTTCTTCAACAATTTCTTTTGCTTGATTTGCAATGTTGAATCTTTGTTCTGCCTCAGCAATTAGTTCTGACTTTTCTTGCACCAGCTGCTCGTGGCTTTGGATCTCTGCAAGGTGCAATCTTCTTTGTGTGAAGGCCATGGCCATGAGGGCCTCTATGTCTCCCTTGGCAATCTCCAATGCACCTTGCAGCCGTTGTGCCTCATGTTGTAGCCTTTGTGCTTCTGCTGCGGGGATTGCCGGCCTTTCCTATGCTAGGAACTCTATCTCTCTCTCCAGTTTGTCTTGTTCCTCAAGTCCATACCATAGCTGAAAAGCTATGGTATCCTCTTGCCACTCGCTTGGCTCGCCTTCTTGAGCTACTATATGTCCGTACCTTTCTAGTTTGGCAGTTCTCTGTTCCAAGTCAGCATACTGCTGCACTAGTAACTTTAAGCCCCGCTGCTCTGCCACCAAGTTTTGCTCTTCGTCTTCCAACCTTTATCTTAGGCGGCTCTCATTGTCTTGGGCTTCCTTCGTTTTTGCCTCCAGTTGATCTTGTAGCACTTTCACCTCCCTTTTTCGGTTGGCTCCTTGCTTTGAAACTTCTAGCCCCAAGGCTACAAAAGTTTCTTTTTCTTTCTCTAGCTCCACCAGGGCCACCTTCTTTTCTTCTTTTGCCTTGTCCAACTGTGCTAGAAGCTTCGCCACATAAGCGTCGTAGTCCGCACTAGGTGGCATGGGAGTAGGGGTTGTAGTGGTTGATGCCTCTAGCTTTTGTCATTTTGGATCTTTCTTGGACTCAGCATCTACGGCAACGGGTCTTTTCGCTCCGATTTCCGGTACAATCTCAACCACTTTACTGACAAGCATCTGCATCATGCTCATCAGTTGGGCCGTGTCTAGAGAGGGCGTGGGTTGCGGGGCGGTTGTGGTGTCGGTTGGCACCGCCACGAAGGAGGAAGGCAGGGGGTGCAGTAGGGACTTGCCCTTGCCTATAGCCACTGGGGCCGCTTCCACACTGCCACTTGCTTCAACCTCATGGCGGGGACTCAAAGGGTCGATCTCTCCTCCCCCATGGGTTTCTTCAACAGATCTGCGAGTGGCCTCTGCCAACTCAACCAGTTCTTTCATCCTTAGCTCATCGGCTTCCTCCTTCGCCCTTCTTTGCCTCTCTTCTTCTACCCTCTTTGATTCTTCTCTAACTCTTTCGAGTTCTTCCTCTTCCTTCTTCCTTCGTTCCTCCTCCACCCTCCTTGACTCTCTTTGAGCCCTCTTCACCTCGGCTCGCTCTTCTTTGCTCAGTCTTTCTTCCTTCTTCTTTTGGCTCTTGTCAGTCTTCTCATGCTTTCGTGGTTTGGCCACTTGAGTGGGTGGTATTTGCGGCTCCCCTTTGTCGCTTACCCTCTTTTCACTCGAACCTTCTTCCTCGCAGTGAGGTGAGATTCGGTGCACAGCTTGCTCTTCATCTACGCTGGCATCCTTGATAACCTCGTCAATGATTGCCATCAGGACACCTCCATATCTGATTGTAGAGGCTTTTGTGGTAGGCTTTTTTCTTGCGGATCATGCAGTAGAGGCCGAGGATTCCCCACCAGCTGGTGCTGCGGCGGCTAGAGCCAGGAGCGCGGCTGAACTCCTGATAGTTTTTTGGACAAAGCTATTCCAATCCACCTCCTCTGGAACTCCTACAGCGATGCTTTAGCAATGGCACCCTGATTCTGTTTATTAATGTGTTGTATCTGTGGCCCGAGAAAAGGGTGTGGACCATTTTAGCTTGCACCCTTGTCGCAGGGTCTAGAATGTCAGCCAAACCGATTCCATCCACCGTGTGCATGTCCTCTTTTTTGACTCCCATCATGGCATACACATCTCTTTTTGGGCACCTCTCCTTCTTGGACACAAGCCCTAGGGCTTTCTCGACAATATCTGCATTAAGGGGCACTTGCACCCTTCTTTCCTGGTCACCAGTCCTTACTGTGACCGTGCCACAGCTCCTCCCTTCATCAAAGCTCCTTAAGAAGTCAGTGCACATGCTGTAGTCTACAGCCTATCCAACCTTTTCCACGTACTTTTGGAGGTTGCATTTTTCCACCAACTCCCTCACGGTCGGCTCTTCCAGGATGGTTTTATCTAAATTCATGGTATGCTTGAACGTGAACTGACTAAATCCACGCGTCTCGATGCTGATTCCATACTTTGTCAGCTTCGTTTCAATGAATGGGAGTTTACTCTGTCCTGCCATGGTAGGTGCATGTCATCACACCAAGCCAACATTAGCATTATAAATTGACTCATCACTAACAAAAACCCAAGAAAGAATGCGTGTGACAATTTTCCGTGCTGATTCAGAGGCATGAAACTTGGAAATAATTCACAAGCAACATCTATTTCCTCCTTGCATTCTTTCCTATTTGAATTCAGTTGATCGTTTTCATCCACTATACATCTTGCTACATCACTTGGCTCTCGTCACTAACAAAAACCCAAGAAAGAATGCATGTGACAATTTGCTGTGCTGATTCAGAGGCATGAAACTTGAAAATAATTCACAAGCAACATCTATTTCCTCCTTGCATTCTTTCTTATTTGAATTCAGTTGATCATTTTCATCCATTATACATCTTGCTACATCACTTGGCTCTCATTTGCTCCCCCCCCTTTCCTTAAGTTTTAAGGGAATCCTTCCTAGGATTAGCAAGGGGAGAAGGAGGGCTCGCATGGACTGTGTGGGGCGAGTTACTTGGCCAATAGCCAAGTATAAAGGTTAGGGTTATATTCAAGCTGGGCATGACGATCAAGTTCCCATGGTCGTATGGAAGCTTGGGTGATATAAGTCAAAACATCATGAAAGATGTCCCCAGAGTTGAGGCGACTAGCAACGTGCAACTCCTCTTTCATGAGGAATTGGTCAATGTAAGGGTGGGCCAACACCTGGTCATCTAAGTGTATGTTGCGTGTAATGGCCAAAACCCTAAATGAAAGAGGTGCCACATAAGTAGAGTCGTGTTTAATTGTTTTGATTGCCCTTCTTTGCTCGGCATTGGCCATGATACGGTAGCCTTTTTTCTCCCATTGGAGTCGCAAGGCATACCACAGTTGTAAGAACGAAGAAGCGGAGCTAGCCAGCTGCGTGATCTCCTCCAGTTCTTGTTCAGGTGTAGAGCGAGCAGGCTTGCGGTAAGAGGTGATTAGTCTTCTGAGAACATCTTGCTCCTTTGAGATTTCTCCATTAGCGATTAATTCGGCAGAAATTTTGGGAAATTTGATGGTCATAAACTCGTAGTCTTCCCAAGTGCATGGCAACGCACGAACATCAGAAACAAGGGGTTCATCAAGAAGTCCTAAGTCAAGCCTCTCAGCTCCTAGCGAATGTAGTGAAGGTGTTGTCTAACTCCTTGATGCATGTCACTACGTCATCTTCTGAGGTCTCAGCAAGATCCTTGGCCACTGAAAGGAAAGATCGTCTTTCGTATGAAGGCCTAAGACCCACTAATGGTGGTAGTGCAATTGGGCTGGACAGTGGTGACTCCATTGATGGCGTCACACATGGGACTTTGCACTCAGGAGCACTTTGAGATGCTGCAGGGGGCTCCAATGGCATAGGAGGTGTGATGCATTCTATTTGAGCCGGTATGGGGGTGCGCAACTCCTCTAACTTGGATGATGCTGGGGCATCTAGCTTGGGATGATAAATGTGTTGGGATTCATTAATCACAACCGATGTTGGTCCCGCTTTCTTTGCAGTTTGTGCTTTGTATGTGCCAGCCTCTCTAGTTGGAGTGGGGTTGCTCAGAGTTGAGCCTCTTGAATGTCCTCTCTTAGGCACCCATATCCAAGGGTTTCCCTCATAGTATCATTGTGCTCGCAAGAGATCTTTGGAGATCCATTGCGGCGTGGTAGTGTATCTATGTCGATAGCATATGAGCTGCCTCTTAAGATGTGACTGATAGTTTGTGCGTTTAGAAGCACATTTCTACGGTTCACACGGAGATGACCCATGTCGTTTTAGCACCCATATGAGCGTGGACTCTTTGGCCTTTTCAATATAACCCTTGCTGAAAGTAGTCACTATGCGCACATTGCCTACATCAAGATGGATGCGATCTAGGTTATAGTTCACATTGCAGTTCGTCTGCTTTTTAAAAGTGTGACCTAGTAGTGACTTATTACCAGTCCCTTTAGTGTTTTGCAACACATAAAAGAAGACTGGGATACTTTCAGACTCGATGGAGACAACCACTTTGCATTTTCCTAAGAGTGAGTAAGTGTTGCCCCCAAATGGGCTGAATTTAGCATCTGTGGGCTGTAATTTAGGTTAACCAATGCATGTCCAATGGTCATGCGTCAAGATATTATAGTCGGTACCTTCGTCGATCAAGGCATCAAAAGAATACGTTCGTTCTGCAGTGACCGTGATTCGTAGGCAGGCGGGTGCCACTACTTCTTCATCTTGATCTATTAGTTCGGTAATTGTGGCCACGCAGATGTTGACACGAGCTTCAAGCATAGGTGGCTCATGCAACAAATGGGAAGGAGGATAGTACTTTTTCATGCAACTACCATTGAAGAAGCCTATTCCTTCACCTTTGAGCGTCTCCAACTCAACATTGCCTATTCTACTAATTGCATGTACTCGGAAAGGTCCTAGTCCTCGAAGTTTCATTTTCTATTTGTGACCCTTCACAGAGTATAGTAGAATGAGGTCCCCCTGATCAAGGTTGCATTGTTTGACATGTTTATCAAACCACATCTTTCTTCGTGCCTTCTCACAAATCAAAGCGTGGGTGGCTAAGAGTCGAGTCTTCGTGAGATGCTCTAACTCCACTAAGCGGTTGGTCCAAGCCTCTCTTCCCTCCCAACGCTCTTAGGCTGCTATCCTTAAGCTAGGGACAAAGAACTCTAAGGGTAGAATGGCCTCCGTTCCATAAGTCAGCCTAGAGTGCGTCTGTCCTGCAACCGTCTTATAAGCTGTACGATAGGCCCACAAGGCCGCCATTAATATCCCAATCACTTCATGATATGATACCACCTTCGTAAGCACATTGACTAGGATTTTATTCGTGGATTCTGCTTGGCCATTTGCTTGAGGGTAGTAGGGCGAGGACCTTCTATGAATTATTAGGAAGGTCGAGAGCAGGTGGGATATCACTTCATTAATGAAGTGCGTGCCCTCATCACTTACTAGTTCAATTGGACAACCAAAACGTGAAAAGACCTGCTCCCACAAGAACTTTGCAATGGTTCTAGTATCGTTCTTCCTAGTGGCTTTTGCCTCTGTCCACTTCGTCAGGTAATCAGTTGCCACAATGATGTAGTGTGCCTGGGAGTACTCTGCCGCAGGACTGATAGGTCCAATGAAGTCAATGCCCCACTTTTCTAAGGGCTGTCGTGCTATTACGGGGGTCAACTCCATCTTATCCTTGCACATGGGCACCTTAGTCCTCTAGCACTCATCACAGTGTTTGACAAACTTAGCAGCATCACGAAATAGGGTGGGCCACCATAGTTGGGAATATAGCACCTTATGGGTGGTTCTATCCCCACTAAAGTGTCCTCCAGCTATGCCGCCGTGCGCTTCTCTCAATACATCGTGCATCTCATGCTCACACACACATCTACGCAACAAACTGTCTTATCCTAACCTATAAAGTCCATATGCCTTCTTCAACTGTTCATATGCATGCTGGTGTTCCTCAGTCCACTCGAATACGATCAGCAGATTGTACAATGGTCTAGCAATCAACGCGTAATTCAATACAAAGCGTCGATAGTATCACGTATGGCCTAAGAAACACTGAACACCCTTGTAGTTAATGGGTGGTGGTAGGTCGACAATGACCCTGACTTTTGAGAAGTCGGTGGCAATGCCATTCCTTGACACCACGTGCCCTAGGATACATCCGTGCTTCACCCAGAACTGGCATTTTAAGGGGTTCAATGAGAGGTTAGATAACTGACACCGTTCAAAGACATCTCTCAACTTTTAAGTGTTCAGCCCAACTAGAGTGTATGCATAAGTCGTCTACGAACACCTCTAACTCACGTCTAAGCATATCCTTGAAGATGGTGCACATTAATTGTTGAAAGGTCGCAGGCGCATTCATTAGCCCAAAGGGCATAACGATGTAGGCGAATACATCCCACTATGTGGCAAAGGCAATCTTGTGCCTGTCGTCCAGGTGCACTTGCACTTGATTATAGCCAGAGAAGCCATCCAAGAAGCTATAGGCTTCTTTTTCTACCACCCTCTTGTTGAGTGTTGAAATGACTTGTTTTTTGGCTGATTTTTGTTGTTTTTGAGAGCTGAATGGTTGATTTTATGAGATGATTGGTTGGTTTGGAAGTGGTTTGAGAGTGTTTTGGATGATATTGATTGTGTTTTGGAAGTTCATGATGTTTATTAGTAGAGATATGAGGTTTTGTGATGTTCTGATAGGTTCTGATTGGTTCTGTATACCTTTTGTATAGCTTCTGTTTTGTTCTGTTTTGTTCTGATTAACTTCTGTAAGGAGGGATGAATTGATGATTGATGAAGATTGAGATCTTGTGAAAACCTATTGAATGGTTTGTGAGAGTTTGGAATGGTTTGAGTATGATTTATGAGGTTTTAATGACCTTCTGTAACCTTCTGTAGGTCTTCTGTAGAGCTTCTGTTTCTGTTATGTTCTGTACTATAGCTGTTCTGGTACTGTACTGTGATTGTTCTGTATGATTCTGTATGTGTTCTGTTGGATGAGAGTGTAGCTTGGGAAAGTTTTCTAGCCTTGGGAAGAGGTGAATACAAGTGCAAAAGAGCTGAAAGAAGTGAAAGAAGTAGCTGCTGAGGACTCAAGTGAAGACTGGAGTGAAGTGACAGTAGTGAGCTATGAAAAGACACTGTAGTGGCTCTGGTGACCCTTCATATCAGACATACCTCTTGGGAGGGGTATCCATGACCTAAGAAGGATTATTGAGAGTGATTATGAGATATTGTAGTGAGGATATGATGTATTATTGATGGAGAGAGAGAGAGAGAGAGTCAGAGATAGCCAATTCTATTGAAACAGAGTGATTGTATATGAGAGATTGAGAGAGAAGACTATGAAGATATTGAAGATGAATACTATGTGATATATTTCCATTCAAAGATGGTGTATTCCTTTGCTTTCTTTGTTATATTGATGGATTTTGTGAAGATATTGAAGAATATGGTTGATTCTATCAAATCCGTGGGAGATCTACATGATGCTGCATGAAGATTTGTTGTGCCTGGTGTTCTTTTCTTCATTACGATCAAATAAAACATAATAAACAAGCTTGTTGATGTTACAAGATAGATTTTCTTGCAAGAGAATTCCCTTTTCCTTGGTGTTCCTCTTGGGGCTCCATGTTTTTGGTGCGCAGCCGGGGAAACTTGCCATCAACAAGCACCAGAAGAGGCTGAAAATGAAGGAAATGGCATTGCCAAGAAGAGAAGAATTCAATGGATGTTTGTAAAGTTCCTTCTTCCACTGAAGAGTTGGAATTTCTCATAATCAAAGCCACTTTCCACAAGAAACTCATCCCATAATGGCGGAAACACATCACCATCATGATGCATGCTCTATGTAGTGGACAGTTTCCTCTTCCTGTTGAAGCAGCAGAAACTTGCATCTTGGTGGCAAACTGTTTGGGGACAAACTGAAGAGCAGAAACTGAGAGAATGACCATCCATGGAAGATTTGGCATTCATTGAGAAGTTTCCAGACATCATCAAGTAGGAGATTGTGAAGAAGCTTCAGGAGTCTTGGTCTGTAGAGGTTCACAAGGACAAGAAGGAAAAGAGTTGGAATTTGTTCGTGGATGCTCAACAGCAAGATACGTGGGATGCTTGGTGCACTGATAATCTTCTGTTTGTTCAATTATCAACCCACTGGAAGTTGGTAGACAGAGTGTTCTTTACAACATACACTGTTGAAACCATCAGAAAGCTGGCATTACTATGATGATGACACCACCACAATGCTTAGACGTATGCATTTTGACACCTTCAGAACCGAATACCTTCCTCTGTGCAGTGGCATGAAAGCAGAATTCAGAGACGTTGAAAAGGAAGAAGTAGAAGAAATTTTGGCAAGGGAGTCCTCCAGAGACTAAAGCCTTCTGTTAACCCTCTGTGGAGCACTAACAATATAGTGGAGCCAAACCCCTGATGAATGACGCAATAAAGAGGCAAGCGTTAGAACGAGTCTAGAGGTACGTGAGAAGAGAGAAAGCAAAAATCAGAGCCGAGAACGAGCTCGCAGCAGAAGCCGCCTTTGACGCCCTTGTGGAACTCTTTACAGAAGTCCCAATGGCACATCAAGCCCTTCATCCTCCTGCTAGAGGTCCACTTCCAAGCCAGATCCGTCCTGGAAATATTGATGACAGGCCAGCGAATGTAGTTTCATTGCCAGTTTGTAAGGGAGAGTACAATGAAGACCCCGATCTTCATGTAGCAGAGTTTATGGTAGCATATGTGGCTAACAATGCCAGAACCCCTGAGCATTGGTTGGCAATATTTCCCACCACTTTCAGGGGCGCGGCGTTTCAGTGGTATGAGAGACAAGCAGCATGAACTTTTGGCACATGGGACGACCTGAAGTTGGCCTTCCTCACTAAATTTAGGCGTGAAGGTTTTGAAGAGCAGATATGAGAGGAATTTATGAATTTAAGTCAGTCCTCTGGAGAAAGAGTAGAAGCTTATGTCTCACGAATGGAATCCATCCTGAAGAGATGGACTAACCATAATCTAGATGATGGCATTCAGAAGGGGGTGTTTCTCAGAGGATTACAACCAGAAGTCCGTAAGTTTGTAGAGCTGCAAAGACCAGCCACACTGCAAGCTGCAACAGAAGGTGCAAGACTGTACGATGAAGTGGAAGCTAGATTGGCGATGAATCCAGGAAGAGGAGTCCTACCTCCTCTGATGCCAGGAATGATGTACCCAACAAATGCAGTCCCAGGGACAGTCCCTTATCCCTACCAACAGATACCCCAGTATCACAATACAGTGCACCAAATCCACAGTGGCCACAATCAATGCCTCAAATGATGGTTCAACCACAACAACAATGGTCCCAACCAATTTCCCCAATGCCAAATCAGCAGCAACAGTAGAACCCTACCAACTGGAGCCAACAGCCAACAGTTCAAATAGGAGCTCTGAATCAGAATCAGAACAGAGACCCCTCTGCCCCAGCCCAACCCGTTTATGCAGTGATTACAGAGACTCCTCAAAACCCTCCTGCCAGTGCCTCAGGAGGAGAAAGCTTGAAGGATTACTTATCCAACTCAGTTGTAAATATCAAAAAGGAGTTTATGGATATGATTACAGAGCAGCTACAGACGCTGAAAGTGAATACCGCTAGCATATCCAACGTTACAGGAGCAAGAAGAGATGTGATGCGGTCAAATACTTGGTGTGGTAAGTGTCATCAAGCAGGCCATTTAGCCACTGAATGTACACGAAAACCAACCATCCCTGGAGCTTTCTGTTCCTACTGTTTGTGGAAGAACCATACAGAGGACATTTGCTCTCTGAAGGAGATGTATGATAGGAGAAGGAAGGAAGAAGACGCAAGATTCAACTTGCTGGAATCCAAAATGACAACGCAGGATATTGGACCCAAGCCTAGAGAGTTTGGTCCTAATTTCGGATCTAGAAGGTTTCCATCTCAAAGTTACAGAGGAAGACAGTCTGGCGGTGGTCAAAGATCAGAAGTGGAGTGTTACAGATGTGGAGAAAAGGGACACATCTCACCAAATTGTCCAAATCCCAAAAGGTCAGTGGATTATAAGCCCTTATGCAGTAGATGCAAAGGAGAAGGCCACACTGCAAAAGACTGTCCAAGCCCAGCCCCAGTGAAAAACAGTGCTACTGATAATCCGGCCAAGGCCCAAGAGCCTACCTCCAATTTAGTGGAATTGGAAGTTGCTGCCATCACGCATGCAAAGAAGAAGGAACCACCTATCCAGAAAGAAAATAATCCTCCTGCCAGAACAGTGAAGTTCAATCTTCTACCAGAAGAACAGAACAGAACAGAGCCTGACAGTGCCGTACAGAGCACTACAGTGCCACAGAGAGTTACAGAGACAGTTACAAAGACAGTACCAGAGGTCCAGGAGATAGAAGAGGAGGAAGTGCCACAAGTGGCAGAAGAAGTTCCCATGATGCCCCTGTTGGAAGAAAGAGGGAAGATGAAAATGGGTGTTGCCCCATTCCCTAACCGATTAGAGAAGCCAATGGATCCTATTAAGGAATACGATCTGGTCAGAGATCTAGATACCTTTAAACCAAACGTCACATTCCGACGATTATTGATGTTGTCTCTCAGTTGCCGAAAAAGGTTCAAAAGTATACTGACAAGACGACGTGGCTTAAGGATTGCTCCCTCAACAGCAACAAAGTCCAATAAAGCTCCAGAGCCTGTCAAAGAAGTGGACGTAGCTAACACCTTTCTAGATCCGAGTACCCCAGAGACTGGCGTGTGGATAGAAGGCTGCTTCATTGCAAATGCACTGATTGATGGTGGTTCATCAGTGAACATTATAACGGATGTGACAATGAAGGATCTAGGCCTACAAGGTGTGCAACCAACCCAATGGCTCATCAGACTGGCGGATCAGAGCAGAATCAAGCCTTTGGGCATTCTCCCGTATGTGAGGACTACAGTGGCTGGAAAAGATTATTGGCTAACCTATCTGGTGTGGTGAAGCCAAACTCTTGGGCAGACCATGGCTTTTTGAAGCCCGAGCAAGGACGGATTAGTTCAAAGGAACCTTGACCTTGGGTAGAGGACCTAACAAAGTGGTGTTGAAGCTATATGGTGCTCAAAAAGGACATGGGTCCACCTCCTTGGAATTATCTTCTGACTCCCCTAATGAGGCTACAGATGGAACATCAACAGACGAAGATGCTGTCAAACAGATCCTTCCCAAGAAAACAATGACACGTTCCTTAACAGTGGATACTGTAAGCCAACTTCCAAAAGATGCCAAGCCATTATCAATGGGTGAATACTTCCTGCCTGAACCAGGAACGATTTCCGAAATCACTTCTGACAGTGAGATAGAAGCATGGATGTACTGCTCTCCCTGTTACATGGCCATAGCAGAGCCAGAGACAGAGGCAGAAGGTGAAACAGAGAACATGTTCTTCTCTTACAGAGCTCCTACAGAGACAGAAGCAGAGACAGAGACAAAGACAGAAGCAGAAGAGGATGAATATGATATGGAAGAAGAAGGTTATGAAAGTGAGCCAGAAGAATCTCTCCCACTCGAAGAGGATACATTTAAAGAAGAAGTTCCAGAAGCATCAGAAGCAGACGAGCTCATGCTATGGGACAGAATGGCGATGTTACCATTTGGTCTGGTAAATGGATCTTCTCATTTGCAAAATCTTTATAAGAAATGGGTTAAGAAGAACAAGCCATCTTTCAGCAGTGGCTCTTGCCGCCCTCACCCACCCTTGCCAAAGAAAGATGATGATGATGCACCGTGCCAAAAAGCACTAGTCCCAGAAACCCAACAGGCATCAGAGGGTCCCTGTTATGTGACGTTCCTGGACGTGTCATCAGAAGATGAGTCTTCAAGCCAAGAGGTAATTAATTTTGCAACCAAACCCGAAACGGCCCTAATCCCATTTCAACATCTCAAGGAGCAACCTAAGTCTCCACCAAAAGAAGAAGTTGGTTCTAGTGGGACATCAAAAGAGGACACCACTCTCTTGAAGGAGTCGGATCTGTACCCAGAAGCAGTCCGCGGGACCTTCATCCGTGAAGTAGAAGGTGAAAGGCAGTTAACTTTTGTGGATGCAGATGGCACTGAACGCCACTTGAAGGTGGGTAGCAGCCTCCCAGAAGAGGAGTTGTCAACCTTGTACAACTTGTTGAAAGAAAATTTGGACGTGTTTGCATGGTCCTACAAAGACCTAAAGGGGATTGATCCCACAATATGTCGACATCTAATGTATAGCCAGCTAGACAACCTATAGTAGGCTGATGCTCTAGTGACCCAAGATCATGATAGTAAATAGGAGGTATGGGTCCCACAATCTATTTTGTGGTGGTCTACTAGAGATAAATGTCAACATGATCAGTTTGCGCCCTCTATGGATTATGTTATGGTGATAGATGTTGGTGAGCCTCTTACCTACGATGAGGCCATGCATAGAGCTGATAGTCACTCTTGGGAGAGGGCCATGCAATCAGAGTATGCCTCAATGCAGAAACATTATAAATCAAAATTTGTTTCGTTGCTAGTGAAAAACATGCTTTGCCATGAAAGTGGGGTGTACAAGTTAAAGAGTACTCGTGGATGCCCCAAGCTAGCCTAAAAGGTTAGATTAGTTGCTATTAGCCTGAAGTGGCATATTGTTGTAATAAACTACAACAATATGCCAACCAATTATGAGCAACCAAGAAAGAAAGACCATGAACAACCAACACTAAAAGCAGTCACAACTATAGTGTGTCAATAACCATATATATAGTAGGCATAGACATCATGTACATAATAGATCTCAGGATAAAGAGAAAAGAACTACCAAATGTATAACCCACTAAGAAAAGCTCAATACATAACCCAAAAGCATACAAATATCACTAACAATACACTGACAAACATAAGTACTAGTGCAAAGTAAGTGATCAAATCAACCCACGATAGGGTAACTGCATCTAATATATATCAAAAGAGCTTGTACATGAAGTAAGTGTCCCTTGGTGAAAGTAAGCTCAAGCTTAGTTGCTTAAATCCAAAGTTCAATGTAACGTCCAAAGTAGCGTAGGAGGTAACTTCCACTAGAATAAAAGTAAAGGGGAGCTACAAGCTCTACCCCGAGACCTACGGACCGCTTATTGATCAAGTGTTTCAAGCTGAGCGGCCATGGCTACCTCTCACATAGCCGATGCGCCATGCCTACCTTACGAGTGTAGTGAGCTTACCTTGATGCTCAATCGAGTACCCTCCTCTCTCTTGCACACCGGTAGCTCCACGATCCTTGTAGCAAGCTCAAGCAACCTCAATCCCTCTCCCATGAGCTCCATCCTCCATAGCCACGCGCGAGACAAGGGAAGAGAAGCGAAGAGAAGAAGATGGAGAGAGGAGATGGAGAGCTTCTTCTCCACGATCCCTCACTCACACACTCACTCCCTCACCCTCTCACACTCCCTCACTCCCTTTCTCAAGCACAAGCAAGAAGGCAAGAAACAAGAGAAGAAGAAGAAGAAGCTTTAGCCACACACAAGAATGAGCTTTTCATTCACTTTTGAACTTTATATACATGCCCTCCCTTCTTTGGGTGGTCATCCCCTTTTTTACATGGCCGGCCATTGGCCTAAGCCCATTTCTCATTTCCCACCATTCTAATTTATCCTATTCCCAACGAATGCATACAATTTGCACAGGAGCGAGCCCGGTACTCTTTTACAAGGATTCACGAGCGCTTCCACATTTAATGGTGCACTTTTTACTTTTTTGCTTTCTCGGGGTGACACTGAGACTTTCTGGGGATCGTGCCCGAACATTTAAATTTTTCAGGGTCTGGTTACTCCTTGCTGCGGTAAACACGGTAAACATTATCCCCCTCCTAGCCAAGTGCCAGTCCCATGGCACTGCGGTGGGAAGTAGTGGGATAGTTGGGTCTGCTGCTAAGCAGAACTGGTAGGTAGATGACACTAATTCAAAGGTGAGGGTGTGAATGAGAGATGACGGAGTTTAATGACGATGACCAGGAGAGATTCCGGCATGCTTTAGGCTTCATGAAGATGCTTGGCATTTCTCACACAGTTGTGGCTTCCATTCTGTGAGCGACTGATAGGGGTTCCAGTTGGCTGGTGAAAAATATGTAGCCGGTCATCCCTTGAGCATCAGAAACGCTTGATCAATAAGCAATCCCTTAGGAGGATGGTGTTGGAGGGATTTATCCTGGAGAAGCCCCCCCAAACTCTGCCTTGACAAAGATATGCTTTGTCTTTGCATTGAAGATCTGTGTCTTTGATTCGAATATCTTTGTCTTTTATTTGAAGAGCTTTGTCTGTGATTTCAAGATCTTCAGTGCTGCATTGAAGATCTTCAACCTTGCATTGAAAATCTTCAGGCTTGTGGAATCAATAAGCAATCATAGATCTTGAGGCGTTAGGCATGCATCTTTGGAAGATGAGGTTCCAAAATCTATGCCAATGGCAGATCTATTACTGAGTACTCCTTTTTCTTGATTTGGTTCAGTCATGGTAGCCATCAGCAGGCAGATGGTGAGCGACATGAAGCATGTTGGTCCGTCCAATCCAATGCAGAAAAGCTCCTGAAACAGCAGCAATGGTGTCATGTCCGACACATGGAAAAAGTTTTGGTCATTAAAGGATGCCGTGGATGATCTTCTTTAGCTGAGTAGCCAGTTCTTGAAACACGAACATAACCTGCAAGAAAAGTTGTGCACTCCCTAAGGGGTGTGTCTGCCTCACCGTGTAGTGCATGGTGCCCGTGGCAATGGAACTGGGAAATGGGTCAACCTCGGGCAAGCCCTTGGTAATGTCCCACACTTGAGGACCCAGTTCGTGTGTCGTTGGAGGTGCGGTGCAAATCTTAGGGTGACAGGTCTGAAAGTCTTGCCCTTGATGTGCCCTAAGTGTGAAGTGGGGAAGGGGCTAGGGAGAACCCTAGACTCAATGACTGTGGTGCACAATAAGGTGAAGGAAAGTTGCAAGCTCATCATGTGAAGTCTTCTCTCTCTTATCTTTGCTTAGTAGTAGATTCATCCCTTGGCTTTGCTATTCTTTGCTGTTGTCTCTTCTTTCTAGTTCACCTTTTCTTTTGTTGCCTTGTGGCCTTTTTTCTTTTCTTTTTTTCCTTTTTTTTTTTGAAGAGGTTATACATAGATGCATGTGACACAAGGGCATGATGGGAGTTTAATCCTCATCATCCGAATGGCAGGTAGGGGATGGTAGAGGGCGAGGGGCTTTGTTAAGAAATCTGCGGCTCAGCATGTAGCCCTTGAGATTGAGGCGGGTCTTGAGAGTGGTGGTGGAAAGGAAAGGGTGGTTGCACTGTGTGAATTTACTATCGCTCGTATCCTCAAGCAGTGCAATACAAAAGGATGGCAAAAGAGTAGCGTGCATCATGAGGTGAGTCATGGTGCTGCTATCTATAGCATTGGGGTCAAAGTAAAGGGGTGGAAGGTGGCGTTCTTGAGGTGCAGGCTCTTGGTAGATTAGGACCCTAATTAGTCTAAGATAATTACAGGTTGTTATGAAGGCGGGGTCAGGACAGGATGTGAACTCACTAAGGAATCTATCTATGGAACTGTACAAATTAGGAAGGGTAAATACAAGGGCATCTTTATAGGAGGTGCTATTGGCGTTATAGATGATAGGGAAGTCAAACCTGCCGTGGATGGACAAATTAAAATCCACGCCTACCCTTCGAAGATACGGCATGAATGTGGGGTCGTTTCTCTCAGAAGGAAGGGTGTTACAAAACTCTATCCAAGCGTCAAGGTTGACATTAAAAATGCGTCTTCTCCAGGTGAGTTGGCAATTGTAGCCCTCCACCGATCTAGGCACCTAGAAGACTTTATCATGCCAAAATTCGCGGTCCTCGGTTCCCCAAGCAGTTGGGTTGGCCTCTCGCTCCGCTAGCCACTTATCCTTGAGCCTTGCACCCATAGCGATTACATCGTTTACAACTTCAATGGGCATTACTCTATTTAGTTTAGTGGGAAGCTCGAAGCTCAAGTCAAAGGGGTTGCGGGCACATTCTTGCTGTTCGCAGATGATTAGCTCTGCATGGAATCCAGCGGGGAGGTCCTCAGGGCGCGGTGGGAGAGGAGCAGATTGCCTTGGGACAGGTCTAATATTCAGCTTCTTCCTTGCCTTCTCCACCATTTCTCTTCTACGCTTAGCCAGGGCTGCTTCCCTCTTAGTGGATGTGTCGTCAGTGGGTTGCACTTTATCTTGTCATGGAGGAGAGGGTGGTGGGATGTAGTCTTCCTCTTGAGGTCCCAGATCAAACTCTAGTCCACCCCCTTCTGCTTGCACTTCTTCTTGCACCTTCTCTTTTGTGAAACCAAGTTCGTCAATTTCTTGCACCGTCAAGCCTACCTGTGTAAGGTATTTTCTTTGCTCCTCCAGGCTCTATGGCGGGCCTCCTAGTTGTAGTGGTACGTGCAGGCCTACTGTTAGGGCTCTGCGTGCAATGGCTAACTTCTTCTTAGCTGATCATTGGCCTCATTTTCTTCTGTTTTGGTGGAGTGAAGCAGCGTGTTGAGGAAAGTGTGCTGCTGGGCCATCATAGAGAGTTGGGCAGCCTCTGCCTGATTTTCAGCCACCAACACTCTATCTCCTTCTGCTTTGGCCAATTGGCGTGCTAGGTCTCGTACCCTCCTTTCGTTGTGGTCAGCCCATTCCTTCGCTCTCTTCTCCATATCTTCCAGGCTCTCCCCCTGATGGAGGGTCATAGCCATGAGTCGTTGCTCTTGGTCTTCGAGCTCGCGGTGTAGGCGGGACTGCTCATGATCTTCATTGGCGATCTGCGCGCACTGAGCTGATCCAGCTGCACCTGCTCTTCTCTTAGCTTTTCTAGCTTTGCAGTCTCCTGTTTGATCTTCTCAAGCTGGTTTTGTGCCTCCTGGTTGACTGCAGTGAGCTGGTCGTTCTTGCGCCACAAGTGAGCACTGGTCTGCCTCTCTCCATTGAGGCGATCCATTAGGATTTTTATTATTCCCTCCCAGGCAGCATCATGTTCCTTTAGGGTTTTTGCTTCTTCAGCATCTCTATTGATGGCTTCCTCCTTTAGCGCAACAATCTCCTTTTGGTACTCTGCTATCTGTTTAGTTTTCTCTAGCTGGAGAGTGGCTCTTGATTCTCGCTCTATTGCCAACTCTTCCATGGCAGTTCTCTTTCCTTCCTTGGCCTTTTCTAGCTGCGAGAGCAGCTCTTTAACGTACTCATCGTACTGGCCTGCTAGAGGTGGGGGATGGGACATGGTGGCGGCGGCGAAAGTAGCTTCTGTTTTCTGTCTTTTAAGCTCTGGGCTTAGCTCCACATCAGCCGTGGCTGCCCTCTTCACTCCTGACACTGGGGCGGCTACGCCAACTTCTCTAGCTAACTCCCTTTCCACCAGGAACTGCAACCATGTGACCATATTGCTCTTATCGACCTTTGGCGAAGTTCCTGGGGCGGGGATGGTTATTACGAAAGTAGCAGGGCTAGTTGGCACAAAACTGGTAGGGACAGGCGTGATGGCCTCCTTGCCCTTGCCCTCTGCGAACCGGCGGCGGGATGGGATCTGGCACATTCAAGCTCATGTTCGAGTTCTCATCCTCCTGGGGCGGGGTTTGCTTTCTTTGTCGTTGATGTTGTTCCACAGATAGGCGAATTGCAAGTTCTATATCTTCTTGTTCCTTCTTCCTTAAGGCTTCTTCCTCCTCCTCAGCCCTTCTTTTCCTCTCCTCTTCTGCCTTTCTAGACTCCTCTTCCACTCTCTGTGCATCCTCTTTTTCTTTCCTTTTCCTCTCTATTTCCTGGGCTCTTGACACTCTTTGCGCTTTTTGCAGTTCTTCTTTCTCTTTCTTCCTCCTTTCCTCTTCCCTTTGCTGTTGGAAGTGCTTAGTGCGCTGCTCTCTTTGCTGCTGCTGGCACTATTCTTCTTGCTTTTCTTCTTCATCACTACTCTCATCAGTTTCCGTTTCCTCATCAGAGCCAAAGGATTCTTCGTTGTGTGGTGAGGGTGGCGGTCTCTCCTGCTTCTCCTCTGGTGCTCCTGCCTCCTTTACTGCTTCTTCAATTAGGGCGGGTAGTACACCTCCATATCCAATGAATGATGCTTTGGAGGTAGCCTTTTTCCTGTCTTTTGCTGCTGGGGATTCACCTCCAGCAGGTTGGCTTCCCAGATCAAGCATTATAGCAGCCTTCTCGATTGTGTGTCTTACATAATCATTCCAGTCAATCTCTTCTGGTGCATTGGCTGCGAGGCTTTCGAGCACAGGCACATTTATTCTGCCCATATAGGCAGTGTATCGATGGTTGGAGAAGAGGGTGTGCATGACTTTAGCACGCATGCGGATTTCGTCACCAGGGATGTCCTGGATATTGACTCTATCGTTGGACCGCACCTGGCCCCTGTCCATTTTTAGCATGGTGAAGACATCCCTTTTTGGTCTCTTTACGGCCCTTGATTCCAGGCCTAGTGCCTTTTCTACTAGTTCCTTGCTTAAGGGTACCCTGACTTGCCTGGCAGCATCCCCCCTTCCCATAGCCACTGTGGCACTCTTGGAGGCAGAGTCAAAATTTCGTAAGAACTCAACACACCTTACATGATCCACATACTTGGTCATATTGCACATTTCTACGACCTGCTTAGCTGCTTCCTCCGTTTCCACGACCCTAGATAGGTTATGACAATTCAGAAATTCAGCCGTTCGTAAGCTTGAATTTCCAGATTCAGCATATATTTTTGCTTTTCTTCTTCCATGAAGGGAAGCTTATGAGCACGATCTTGATGAGCCATCTTGGGTTCCTGCCCAGAAAAAAAACTTATCATTAATCACAAGTAGAAAAGGAAAACATGGCTAAATGAAGCTACGCATGAAAAATACGCAAAACATGAATGTAAAGAACTTGAAAATTTTTGCTAACTAATTTTTATTTTAATTTTTTTTATCACTGAGTTCAACCTTTCAACAATTATTCATGCCTTCTTAGCCTTATTCCTCCCCCTCGGAAAGATGAAAATCCTTCCTAGGATTGAACGAAGTGGTATCAAAGGTGATTGTGATGGGGTGTTCCGGCCAATAGCCACTCATAAAATGCAGGGTTGTACTCAAGTTGAGCGTGACGATCGAGTTCACAGGGTTGTACAGAAACTTGGGAGATATAGGTCAAGACATCGTGAAAAATATCTCCGGTATTAAGGCGGCTTGCAACGTGCAGTTCTTCTTCCGTAAGGAATTGGTCAATGTAAGGATGGGCTAGGACCTGGTCATCTAAGTGTTGGTTCCGGGTAATGGCAATGTTAGATATGATCAATGCCCCACCCTCATTAGGTGCTACCAATGATCCATGGTGCTCAAAGTTGTAAGGCCCCCATTATGAGGAGAAGCCACAAATGTGAGCCCGGACATTGATTGAGTCCTGACTTGTATATCAGATGAGGTCTATGTGACCGGATGGCAAAAAGGTGACTGTTGTAGGTCTAATCTTTGGGTTAGACGGAGTGGTTAAGCTGGTAGCAACTCGAGGCGCATTGCATCGAGTTGCGGTGTAAGGGAGTTAAAAGGGGCCCCTATTGTGGGGTTCGGGGGCAGCGCCCCCGGCCCGATGGTAAAGGGAATATTCCCTGGAATATTCCCTGTCCGATTAGTGGAGGCTCATATGGTAGGTTGGCGGTCAGCAAGCCGGCCTAACGACCTTCGCGGGCTATAAAAGCTAAACCCCTTCGCAGCCATCTCTCACTCGTCTTTCACCCAGTCAGAGTTGTTGTTCCAGCTAGCCTTAAGCTCTTCACCTATCTTCTGTCTAGATCGCCATCTAAGCTTCACACAGTGGAAGCGCACGGGTGGACAGAGCCATCTTTGTATCAGTTGTTTGAAGTTAAAGAAATTACTGATTCTCCTCTTATCTGTTGTGTACTCTCTATCTCTTTCTCAGATTCTGTTCGCTGCGCCGTGTAATATTTTACATGGTATCAGAGCCCAAGGGGCTCTAGAGATCGGAGAGCGTGCAAGAGGCAAAGGCTTCAACAGCAAAGAGAAACTATGTCGACTTCCGGAAGCGGTGCAGGAGGTGGTGTTGCTTTACCGGCTATTCAAACACTGAGGATTCGTCCACCAACCTTCAGCGAAGGCAAGTTAGATGGTACAAACTACACCTTGTGGAAGTTCAAAATTACAACTATCCTTGATTCTTATGAGCTTCTGGAGACTGTGCTGGGGACTGACGCAGAACCACAGCCTACCCCCGACCCATCAAATCCTAGTGTGACGATTCCTCCGAATGCAGATCTTCTACGAGCTTGGAAACGAAGGAATGCAGATGCATTGTGTGCCTTAGTTACAAGCTGTTCTGACAGTGTTTTGACTTTGATTCAGCATACAACCAAAGCGTCAGAGGCTTGGAATGTACTAAGGAGTCAGTATGAAACACGAAACCAAACAAGGATTCAAAACTTGGAGAATCAACTAGCAGCGGAGAAGTTTGCTGAAGGAGAGACGGTTGAAGCATTCATCACTCGGATTAAGAATCTGCGCGACCAGATGGCTGGCGCTGGGATACAAAAGACTAGCGAAGAGCTAGCTCGGAGGTGTTTTCTCCACCAAAAATGATGGTGACAAAAAGAAGAAGGGCGGCAAGAAGAAGTTTCAAGGAGAGTGCTTCTACTGCAAAAAGAAAGGACATGCAATTGCAGATTGTCGTGTCAAGAAGGCAGATGAAAAGAATGGTACCCTTAAAAGTAAAGGGAAAGAGACAGCCAATACGGCTGAAGCAGAGTTGGAATTATTCATGGCGACCATTGAGGAAGTGTGCTCCTCGGCGCAAGAAGAATCTACCATTGACTCATGGGTGTTGGATAGTGGGGCCTCCCGTCACATGACCAACAAGAAAGGTCTATACAGTTCTATGTAGCCTCTACAAGAATCCATCACTGTGACGGTTGGAAATGATGCTAAATGCCCTGCTGTGGGCACATGTACTATTTCTTTTGTTGCTGCAAATGGTGAAGTCAAAAAGCTTTCAAATGTGTTGTTTGTTCCCGAAATCAGGAGAAATCTCTTATCAGTTTGCTGCCATAATTGATCTTGGTCATGAAGTGAGGTTCAAGAAGACAGGTGCAGAAATTATTGATAGTGTTGGCAGAATTGTTAGCAAAGGAGAAAGAAGGAACAACCTGTATGAGCTAAGTGCTCTTACAGCCACCACTGGAGTGGGCACAAGTAAGCTTTGGCATGAAAGGTTTGGACACATCGGATTTGCATTATTGAAGGAGATGCAAAAGCAAGGTATGGTTGCTCACCTACCTACAATAACTGAATTGAAGGAACCATGTGAAGCTTGTATGATGGGCAAGCAACAGAGAAAGGCATTTCCACAAGAAAGCAAGAATAGAGCACAGGCTCCTCTAGAGTTGGTGCATGCTGACTTGTGTGGTAAGATGCCTACACAGGCCTTGGGGGGATCTTCTTATTTTATGTTGATTGTCGACGACTACAGTAGGAAGATGTGGGTGTACTTCCTTCATGATAAGGCTCAAGCTTTTGGTAAGTTTAAAGAATGGCTAATACTTGTTGAGAATGAAACAGGGAAAAGTGTGAAGAAATTTAGAACAGATGGTGGTGGTGAGTTCAACTCAAAGGAGTTTGAAGGCTTTTGCAAGAGCAAAGGGATCAAGCGTCAATTGACGACGTCTCACTCACCTCAGCAGAACGGTGTTGTGGAATGCAGGAATCGCACCATTGTGGAGATGGCAAGATGCATGCTAAAGGGCAAGGGATTGCCTAACCATTTTTGGGCTGAAGCTGTTAATACTACAGTCTACATTCTAAATCGGAGCTATACAAAGGCTCTCAAGGAAAAAACACCTCATGAGGCTTACACTGGTAAGAAACCATCTGTCTCACATTTCAGAATTTTTGGATGTGAATGTTATGCACATGTTCCAGATGAGAAGAGAAACAAGTTACAACCAAAAAGTAGAAAATGTATCTTCTTGGGTTATAGTGATGAGCAGAAGGCTTACAAATTATATGACCAAGAGGCAAAGAAGATCATCGCGAGCCGTGATGTGGTGTTCAAGGAGGAGCCGCATACAGTGGAGGAGGAGAAGGCAAGTTCTTCCACTTTATCATCAAGCGAAGAAGTAGTCCACTATGAACCTGTCCCGAGAGCTTTCCCTATCCTTAAGGAGGAGGAAGCATCATCTTCAGATGATGAGGAAAAAGTTCACCAACCTGGCATCACCCCACCGGAAAAGCCATTGCCGCACTGGGTGAAGCAGCTCTATGACCACAATAATCCTATGCCTGCATCTGTTGAGGAGAAGGCAGATGGACCAAGGAGGTCTCAGAGAATAGAGGAGCAAAGGAGGGCTTCTGCTCACATAGTCAATATGGCCTTGATGGTTGAGATTATGAGAGAAGTAAAGGAGCCAACTAACTTAGAAGAAGCACTTGCAGATCCATCATGGAAGGCTGCTATGCAGGCGGAGTATGACAACATAATGAAGAATGACACTTGGGAGCTAGTGGATCGACCAGCAAAGGGGAAGGTTATTGGCACCAAGTGGATCTGGAAGGTAAAGTACAAGGCTGATGGTACCTTAGAAAAGTACAAAGCTAGGCTGGTTGCCCAAGGATTTTCACAAGTTGAAGGGTTTGATTTTCAAGAGTCATTTGCCCCAACTGCCAGAATGACCACTATTCGCACGGTACGTGCAGTGGCTGCCCACAAGAAGTGGCCAGTGTACCAAATGGATGTTAAGTCAGCATTCTTAAATGGTGACCTCAAGGAGGAGGTGTACGTGGCTCAGCCACCAGGGTTTGAGGCCCCCCATTCTGAGAACAAAGTGTGTAAACTGAAGAAGGCATTGTATGGGCTGAAACAAGCCCCCAGAGCATGGTACCAGCGGATAGATAGGTTCTTTTTAAACCTAAACTTCAAAAGATGTGCCTCAGATGCTAACTTGTATGTTTACAGGGATGGTAAAAAGTCTGTAGTGATTGTCCTATATGTAAACGACCTTCTTATTACAGGTGACTATGAAGATATGATCAACCAAACTCGAAAGGCTTTGAGTTCTGAGTTTGAAATGACAGACTTGGGCTTGCTGCACTATTGTTTCGAGATTGAAGTCTGGCAAGAGCCAGGAAAGATCTTCATCTCTCAGAAGAAGTATGCATGGGAGATCTTGAAGGCATTTGGCATGACCGAGTGCAAGGAGATAGCTACACCTATGGAGGTGAATGCAAAGTTATCCGTCGAGGATACATCAACACTAGCAGACATTGGGAGGTATAGGAGGTTGGTCAGCAGTCTGATCTACTTGTGTAACACTAGACCAGATATCAGTTTTGCTGTTGGTGTTTTGACCAGGTTCTCAAACAAACCTCATGAGAGTCATTGAAAGGCTGGGATGCGGGTGCTCAGATACTTGAAGAAAACTCTTGACTATGGTATCACATACAGTTTCGAAACTTCTCTTGTGGGGAACTGTGACTCAGATTGGGCAGGAGACCTTGATTCCAGGAAGTCAGTTTCTAGTTATTATTTCTCTTTGGGTTCAGGAATTTTCTCTTGGATTAGTAAGAAGCAACCAACAGTGGCATTGTCTTCTACCGAAGCAGAGTACAAGGCAGCTTGTTTTGCTGCATGTGAGGCCGTATGGTTGAGAAGGATTCTATGGCATATGGGAGTGCAGGATGAAGAACCAACTGTGCTGAGATGTGACAATCATAGTTGCATCGCCATTGCCAAAAATCCAGTGTTTCATGCACGCACCAAACATATAGAGATCTAGTATCACTATGTGCGTGATTTGATGGAGGATGGGATAGTGGAATTGGTCTACTGTCCAACAGAGGAGAATGGAGCATATATCTTCACCAAAGCACTTACGAAGGATCTGCTTCAAGTTCATCTTCAGAGACAGCATTGGGCCGAGGAGATAGTTCACCTATGGGTGGACATTGAGGGGGGGTGTTAGATATGATCAATGCCCCACCCTCATTAGGTGCTATCAATGATCCATGGTGCTCAAAGTTGTAAGGCCCCCATTATGAGGAGAAGCCAAATGTGAGCCCGGACATTGGTTGAGTCCTGACTTGTATATCAGATGAGGTCTATGTGACCGAATGGCAAAAAGGTGACTGTTGTGGGTCTAATCTTTGGGTTAGACGGAGTGGTTAAGCTAATAGCAACTCGAGGCGCATTGCATCGAGTTGCGGTGTAAGGGAGTTAAAAGGGGCCCCTATTGTGGGGTCCGAGGGCCGCGGAAGCGGCCCCTGGCTGGGGGGTGCCAGGGGGGCCAGCGGCCCCCCTGGCGAGGGTCCGGGGGCAGCGCCCCCAGCCCGATGGTAAAGGGAATATTCCCTGTCCGACTAGTGGAGGTTCATATGGTAGATCGATCAGCAGGCCGGCCTAACGACCTTCGCAGGCTATAAAAGCTAAACCCCTTCGTAGCCATCTCTCACTCGTCTTTCACCCAGTCAGAGTTGTTGTTCCAGCTAGCCTTAAGCTCTTCACCTATCTTCTGTCTAGATCGCCATCTAAGCTTCACACACAGTGGAAGCGCATGGGTGGACAGAGCCATCTTTGTATCAGTTGTTTGAAGTTAAAGAATTTACTGATTCTCCTCTTATCTGTTGTGTACTCTCTATCTCTTTCTCAGATTCTATTCGCTGCGCCGTGTAATATTTTACAGGCCAAAACTCTAAATGAAAGAGGTGCCACATAAGTAGGATCATACTCAATGATCTTGATTGCCCTCCTTTGTTCAGCTTTTGTCATGATACGATAGCCTTTCTTTTCCCATTGGGTCCACAAAGTGAACCACTGCTATAAGAACGAGAAAGTTGAGCTTGCAAGTTGCGTGAGCTCATGTAATTCTTGTTCGGGAGCAGAACAAGGAGGCTTACGGTATGAGGTGATTAGTCACCTGAGAACACATTGCTCCTTTGAGATTTCTTCATTTGCTATTAGTTCAGCAGCAATCTTGGGGAATTTGACGGTCATAAACTCGTATTCCTCCCAAGTGCATGGTAATACACGAACATCGGAAGCAAGTGGTTCATCAAGAAGACCTAGGTCCAATCGCTCATAACTCCTAGAAAATGTGGTGAAAGTGTGGTCTAACACCTTAATGTAGGTCACAAGGTCATCTCTCGAAGTTTCAGCAAGGTCTTTAGCCAAGGAAAGGAAAGATCGTACCGCATAGGAAGGCCTAAGACCTACTGGTGGTGATGGTGCAATTGAGCTAGACAGCAGTGACTCCCTTGCTGGTGGCACAGGTGTGGCTTCGCACTCCAAAGCACTTTGAGGTGCTGTAGGAAGCTTTGGTGGCATGGAAGTTGTGCTGGGTTCTGAGTGCACAGTCACGGAAGTATTCAACTCTTTTGAGTGAGGTAAGCTTGAGGCTTTAGCGATTGCTTTGGTCAATAAATTAGCTGGGACTTATTATTCACAGCCGACAGTGGTTTGCTAACTATGGCCCGGGCACTATGTTTGCAAGCCTCTCTCACTGGAGTGAGGTTGCTTGGAGATGAGCCTGTAGACTTGCCATTCTTAGGCACCCAAATCCAGGGGTTGCCTTCATAGTAGCCTTGCGCTCGCAAGAGATCTTTGGGGATCCATCACGGCGTGGTTGTGTGCCTACATTGATAGCGTCCAAATTGCCTCTTAGGTCGTGATGACTGATTGTTTTGGCATTTAGAAGCACGTTTGGGTGGTCTACCCAGAGGTGGTCTTTGCCGCTTTGGCACCCATATAAGCTTAGACTCCTTGGCCTTGTGAGCACTCTTGGTGGGTTTGGGTCTAGGGTCTAGAGCTTGGCGTGAGACCTTAGTGTCCTTCTGTGTAGACTTGAGCATAAGTGCGGTCGTAGTGATTTCTACCGGTGGCTTCACAATGTTGAAAGGGTCAGAACCGCCCTTACTGAAAGTCGTCACTATGCGTACATTGCCTATAGCAAGATGGATACGATCTAGATTATAATCCATATTACAATTCGTCTGCTTCTTAAAAGTACGACCTAATAGTGACATATTACCGGCCCCTTTTGTGTTAGGCATCACATGAAAGAAAGCTGGTATACGTTCAGACTCGATAGAAATGACCACTTTGCACTTCCCTAAGAGCGTGTAAGCATTGCCCCCAAATGGGGTGAGTTTGGCGTTGGTGGGCTGCAGTTTAGGTTGACCAATGCGTGTCCAATGGTCATGCGTCGGAAGAGATTTGTATACCTGTAGCACCCTGAAAGTGTGATCGAAGGGCGTCCGCTCCTCTCCTGTGCTTGTAGCTCTCTCACTCTCTCTCACTCTCTCTTGCTCTCTCTCAACTAAGTCAGAATGCAAATGAGCTCTTCTTCCCTTACCCCAGCCTTACATAGCATTGCCCAACCACTCTCTAACCTTAGAGCCTTTCCCCATTGCAATTCGCCCTTAAAAAACACCATTTTTGCCTTCTTTTTCTTATTGCAACCAGATTTACAGTAGCAAAAACCCTACCATTTCAGTTTCAAATCTTAATCCTATCCTACCTAATGCTAACAAAAAATCGCAAAACCAAGCATGGGTTGTATTTATCTACTCAAGCACTCATCAAAAAACTCAAAATACTTACTTGTTCCAATGATTAAACCTCCTAAATCTCCTATCTATCTCAAGCACCGTTTCGGGCAAAGGCCCTACTCCTATGCTTGATTTGATGCGCGCGGCGCTCAAGGCTCAATTCCGTCGGTCCCAACAACGGAACCAAAATGAAGGGGAGCTACAAGGTCTACCCTGAGACCTACGGATTGCTTATTGATCAAGCGTTTCAAGCCGAGCGGCCATGGCTACCTCTCACAGAGCCGACGCGCCATGCCTACCTTACGAGTGTAGTGAGCTTACCTTGATGCTCGATCGAGTACCCTCCTCTCTCTTGCACACCGGTAGCTCCACGATCCTTGTAGCAAGCTCAAGCAACCTCAATCCCTCTCCCATGAGCTCCATCCTCCATAGCCACGCGCGAGACAAGGGAAGAGAAGAGAAGAGAAGAAGATGGAGAGAGGAGATGGAGAGCTTCTTCTCCACGATCCCTCACTCACACACTCACTCCCTCACCCTCTCACACTCCCTCACTCCCTTTCTCAAGCACAAGCAAGAAGGCAAGAAAAAAGAGAAGAAGAAGAAGAAGATTTAGCCACACACAAGAATGAGCTTTTCATTCACTTTTGAACTTTATATACATGCCCTCCCTTCTTTGGGCGGTCATCCCCTTTTTTACATGGCCGGCCATTGGCCTAAGCCCATTTCTCATTTCCCACCATTCTAATTTATCCTATTCCCAACTAATGCATACAATTTGCACAAGAGCAAGCGCGACACTCTTTTACAAGGATTCGGGAGCGCTTCCACATTTAGTGGTATGCTTTTTACTCTTTTGCTTTCTCGGGGCGACACTGAGACTTTCTGGGGGTCGTGCCCGAACATTTAAATTTTTCAGGGTCTGGTTACCGGTCAAGGCGCCTTTTCCTTCTTTTATCCTGCGCCTTTTTTCTATTTCCTTTTTTCCATTTTCCCACTCCTCTGTGCTGTGGTAAACACGGTAAACAAAAAGCAAATGCCAAATGAGCAATGCAAGCTCAAAACATCAAGTGCTTAACATCTGAGTATCCAAGATATATGAAGCATAAGCTAGGAGCATAAAACCCAATATATTCTTGAAGCATGTTTAACTACATAAGCCACTAAAGTGACCAAGGCATGTAGCCACAACCAAGATCAATGTAATGGAGCTCAAATCTTAGCTCAAAACCATACCATAGCATATCGAGAAGTATACATAACAAACAAATTAGTGGTACATCCATTGAGTATCCCATAAAGCATAAAGCATCAATGAGCATTATGCATAAGCTTTTCACTTATAAATGCTTGTTGCCCTATTATTACAACACTAAAACGGTAGTGAAATTTGAGCTATTTCAAGCTCAAATCAATCCCAAAAGCATAACCATACCATCCGAGCACCAAAATAGACCAAAGCATCAAACATGCATTATGGAATTTATTGTTTGTTATCCATCCTAGAGCTGTTTCATTCTATGTGAAATGGAGAATAAAAAATTGCATAGAATTAGCCTTGTGAGAACCCAAATCTATAGCTCTCATCGTGCTCTTCGTTTCTAGCTATAGAATGCCTAAATCCGATACCATATGCAAAAGTTATAGCCAAAATACGACAATGTTGTCAAGTTGCCATAGCTATCTATGACTTCTACAACATGCTATGTATCCATTCACAATGGATAAAATGGCTAATCCTTAGCTTAATAAGCACTCAACAAGGCTCAGCCACGCCTTGGAAAGCTCACTAATAAGTATAGAGCAAGTTGGAACAAGCTAGAAGAAGGAAAGACTCAATGCATACCCCGAGAGGAAGAAACAATGGCTACCATGGAACCTTGAGTCGAAGCTTTGAATCTTGGTTGAAGCAAAGGATGAAGAAGCTCCTCAAATGGTTGGCTCTGATACCAATTGAAAGGTAGAGCTCAAGTGGCAACACACAAGTGGAAGTAAGAGAGCTATGGTAAATGGAGAGAGAGAGAGAGAGAGAGAGAGAGAGAGAGAGAGAGAGAGAGAGAGAGAGAGAGAGAGAGACCGTATGTGGAAACTCCAATAGTCACAATGTGTGATTGGCCTTTCCTTATTTAAATGTTACTAAAAGAATAAAGAATAAAGTAATAATGATGGGCACTCATCACTTGTAGTGTAGATGTGTGCGGGTACTAATAAATACACAGGCGGTTAAAGGCACAAGCACCTTCACCCCCAACACATAAGGGTTAAAGAATGAAGTGGAACAAGTGGTATACCAACAAATGCAACATCAAGAGTTGAATTCTTTTAAAATCTGTTATAAAATCTTTTTAGTGCAATACCCTATAAAGCTTCCTTTTAGTAGACACAAGTTAAACCTATCATTCAAAAACTAGTTGCATGTAATATAGGTAAGTACCTATCAATGACATTTCAATTTATTGAGCATATTTCTAGTTTATAGGATAATATAAACTATTTGAATTCTAATTTGGAAGGGTTGCAAATATTATGACAATAATCTTCATATGCCAACATAATAAGTAGATGAAATACTTGTTCTCTATTTGTTGCTTGTTGTTGGCATCAATTTCTAGAATGCTTATTCTATTTTTACATGTTATTCCCTACATCAATTTCTAGACAATCGTAATACTTGCATGTTACTTATTACAAAAGGTTTTTATGTTTGCATCACTCATGTGTACAAATGAAATATGAAGCAAAAGTACTTATAGTTAGGTTGCATTTTATATTACTTCAAATTCATGACAAATATTTTTTTTGAATTCCAATTCGGTCTTGTCCACTACTTGATAAATGGGATTTTGATTGTTTATACAATGTTAAGTGTGCATGAAACACTAATTAGAGACATAATTAGATTAGATACACAAGCATTGTATGTTTGCTCATTGTTCTCCCTATCAATCCATGCACATTAGATTATTTGTATATCAATCGTTAAAGCTCATCATCTTTTCCAATTTTCTAGACACTAGTGCACATACGATTCTCAAAAAATCCACAAAAACAATTTTACTTAACAAGAAAGAAAAACTTGACAAGAGAGCATGGAAGCATGAATGAAATAAGGAATAAGAAATCTTAAGTACATTGAAAACAACCCATAACATTTCTTCTGCTAGAATAGAAAGTACAATCACATGCACAACTAGTCTAGATCATCTAATGGAAATGGAACACTAATTATCCCATTGCCAAAAAAGAATGTTGCTAGTCACTATAAAATAAAAGATGAGAAGGGGATAAACATGCTAAAAGGAACAACATCAGAGACTACATATGTAAGACTTACATGGCTATTAATGATACATGGATATGCATGAAAATATAATCTTGGTGGCAACCAAGAAAATATAATCTTGGTGGCAACCAAAAAAGAATCATTAGTAAGGAAGCAATAAAAGTAGATCTACCTAAGTTTGAGCCCAAATGCATGTAGCATTATCTCAATCCATAAGTACTCCAACCTTCCAAGCCTAACTAGCTACCATGGGCCTTCCCCTCTAATTGGATCTTGATGACCACCAACAAGTGCACTCAGCATGGAGTTGGTGCTTGGCATCAAGTCTTTAGCCTTCCCTAATGCATCCTATTAATGCAAGTCAAATGAGCATTTTGCATGCTCTTGTCCTGATAAGGCTAACCTTGATAGTATTGATGCAGGCAATGGGAAGCCTATTAAGCAAAAGGAGGAGGGCAAAGCAAACCAAAGCCCTGGCCAAGACCCTATCCCTCTGGGGGACTCAAACTAGCAAGCTACTTCCATGGAGAACCAGAAGGCGAAGAATCTGAAGGATTAGCTAGGTTGTACATCACAAAAAGATAGTGTGTAATATAGCAAGGATAAAACCATCAATGGCAATAAGGAGAATGAGGACTCCATGGCTATAGTTTATAGCAACACATACAAAAGAAGACTAGTCAAAAGTCCTCCATCAAAAAGTTTGTTAGGAACCCATTGGTGGATCGCAACATCTATGCCCCTTGGATGGCCACGAAATGTTGGATGGATCAGATGCATAACTTAGATAGGACAATGCTCTTCCCAAGGGTGAAACTCTACTCTTGGAACATCCATGGCATGTCCTTTAGCATCCATAAACAGGTAACATATGGCATTACCAACAAGTACAAACCTCAAGTCTTGGCTTTGTAACAAGAAATTAAACTCAATCATGAGGCATGTGAGGCCTTCTATGTTAAGGGTTATTTGACATTCTATGACATAGCAACCAATGGTAAATGATGCATGTTTATGTTAGTTAGTTAAGATCTCAAGCCTCTTGCGGATTTCATTGTGGGTGATGGCAGTTGTGTTAGGTTACAAGTCACGGTTGTCGATGAGCAATTCTTGGTTGCCTCTATTTATGCAGCCAATGCCTCATCTTCTAGAGTTCTGCAATGGGCACTCCTATGACAATAGCTGCATGGAAATAATGCTATTAGTGGAACCATGTCTCTTAAGGAGAGAGGGAGGTCTAGTGATCCTTTGACATTGCATATGAGCTCAAATATGGCCACATTGGCACTCAAAGGAGAGAAGCTCTAGTTCACTTGGCATAAGAGGCACATAGGCTCAATGTGGAGAGTAGCCAGACTTGACACATTCTATGGCACACAAGGTTGTGGTGGTTGGGTGGAATCCTAAAATATTAAACCTTGGACGAAGTTGTGGCCTCCAACCATATTCCAATTCTTACCATATTTAGAGTGATCGTCCTGGGGGGAATAACTATAATGGCCCTCCCCCCTTTAAGATGAATGTCTCCTTCCTCGTGACTCAACCTTCCTCGCAAAGCTTCCTTGTGCTTAGAAGCAAGTGAGAGACCATTGGGTTACCCCTTGAGGCTAGATGGATGGAGTGTTGGGATGCCTTAATTGTAGTGGCCAAAGAGCTCAAATGAATCAGAGTTGCGTAGAGGAGGGTGACCATTAAAGGGCTAGTAAATATCTCAATGTCATGCTATGCATCCTAGCTATTTGTCCGAAGGATGACACCATCCAAATGTGTCTTAGAGATATAGAGTCCTACATTGAAGGGTGTGAGGATAAAGCAATCAAAGTGATGCCAGGAGGCATATTTCATGGTGGATTCCGGGACCACAGTGGATTTCGTAAAACTATTTATTGCCAAGGCTCATACACAAGGTAGATGGATTCCGTAAAACTATTTATTGCCGGGGCTCATACACAAGGTGGATTCCTTGTGCGAGAAGCTGACGAGGGCGCTTGTCTTTTTCGGGCGTCAGATTAATTTAATGTGAACATGGGTGATTTCACAGCGGGTGATTCCATAAAATACAAATTAAATTAATGGACATTTACGAGTTTAGAGTGTGCACTCGAATTAAATTAAGGTTAGGATAGAGTTCCAACCTATTTAATTATTTTGTAGCTAAAGACTGCTAGGTATTCACTATTGTTGGGTTTTACTTAATTATTTCTAACAATTGTGAATGCTTCAGTTGATGTGTAGAGTAGGCGAGGTGGCGTTGGGTAGCACCGGATGATGGTGTGAATCCAAATGCCTAGAAGAATTACTATTTTTGATAGATGCACGCCTTATCACTAAAGGTGTGATACCAATATTTATTTAAGCACACTTATTTATTAAAGCACTTGACAAAACATTTATTATCTTGTATACACATAGGCACTCGGTTAAATACTTCATTATTTGATATTTGTATTTGGGCACAGCCCGACTTTTGGATCCCCAAACGCCTTACTTTATATTTGGGCAAACGCAAACGCAAAAGCAAAAGCATGCTATTTGTAAAGTGGGCTATTTTTTAGCTTGAAAATAAATAAATCTATAAATATATGCCTTGTGAAGCACTCACACAAGGCATGGGGGGAGATTGCACCCAATGTCTTTTTGTCTCATTTCGTGCAAATCTGCTTTTGCTTTGAACTTGAAATTATGAAGATTTGTAGAGTTTACAATTCTTGGGGACCTTTCAGTATTCACTGCGCACGCATCCATCATCCATTTGCGCACTAGTGGTATAATACTAGGCGGCATATTTCACGGTTGATTCCGTAAAACTATTTAGAGGCTCGTACACAAGGTGGATGGATTCCGTAAAACTATTTATTATTGAGGCTCATACACAAGGTGGATTTCTTGTGCGAGAAGCTGACGGGGACGCCTGTCCTTTTCGGGTGTCATATTAATTTAATGTGCATGTGGGTGATTCTATAAAATACAAATTAAATTAATGGACGTTTACAAGTTTAGAGTGCGCACTCAAATTAAATTAAGGCTAGGACAGAGTTCAAACCTATTTAATTATTTTGTAGCTGAAGACTACTAGGTATTCACTTTTGTTGGGTTTTATTTAATTATTTCTAACAATTGTGAATGCTTCAGTTGATGTGTAGAGCAGGCGGCGGTGGCATTAGGTAGCACCGAGTAATGGCGTGAATCCAAATGCCTAGAAGAATTACTATTTTTTATGGGTGTTCACCTTATCACTAAAGGCGTAGTGTCAATATTTATTTAAGCGCACTTATTTATTAAATCACTTGACAAAACATTTATTATCTTGTATACGCATAGGCACTCAGATAAATACTTCATTATTTGATATTTGTATTTGGGCACAGCCCCCGACTTTTGGATGTCTAAATGCCTTACTTTATATTTGGGCAAACTCAAACACAAAAGCAAAAGCATGCTATTTGTAAAGTGGGCTATTTTTTAGCTTAAAGATAAATAAATCTATAAATACATGCCTTGTGAAGCACTCACACAAGGCATGGGGGGAGATTGTACCATATTTGTCTTTTTGTCTCATGTCGTGCAAATCTGCTTTTGCTTGGTTCCCTCCCTGGACATCATGAGGAAGTTGAGGAAAGAATGTCCCTTGGCCAAGGTTTGCACTTAGAAGAGGAGGATTAAAAGGGTGTGGGGCATCACCCCGTCCTTTAGGCTCAATGTTATGAGATGGCGGCTCATGATGAAGAAGCTGCTCCTCTGAGCTTACCTTGCAAAGAAGGTTAATATTTCCCCACATTGCCCATTCTATGGGAGGGTAGAAGAAACAAAGAAGTATATATTTTAGGAATGTCTCCACGACTCCTCGGTTTGGAAAACGGTCACGAGACAGTTAAGGAGCGCTAATTTGTTTGAAAACTTTAGCACGGGAGTTGTTTTCTTTGTTGATTACTCCACCTTGGATGACAGCATGTGGAAGCTCGTTTCTCTTTTAGCTAGAATGACTCTAAGGTTCCTATGGAACATGAGAAATAATTTCATCTTTAACTCTAGCCTAAGACAGCCTTATAGACGAGTTGAGAAGTGAATGTCTAGCTGTGCTGAAGTCCTTGAGATCCAAGCACTGGATCTTTAAGCTGTTTTGTAGGAAGCTAAGTAATACAGCCTAAGGCCTAGACATAACAAAAATGTATTTACTTATTTTAATGGGTAAATAGCCAAAAATAGGAAAAACAAAAATGTATTTACTTATTTTAATGGGTAAATAGCCAAAAACAGGAAAAACAGCCAGGAGATTGAGGCCGTAATGCCATTGTCATGGAAGGTTTCTGTGTTGGCTGTTTTCTAGTGAACAACAGGTGTGCTGAAACAATTTTTGATCTTCCTCCTGAATTCATCGCTTGCTGTAGAGCTTCACTCTGCTCGCGATGGAGGCTACGATCGGGCGCGGCCACGACGCAAAATCTAATTCAGGCCTTAGGGAGCTTCTCTGGATGGCCGGCATCGCTACCTGCATCAAGGCCCTTCTCATCCCGGCCTACCACAGCACTGACTTTGAAGTGCACAGGCACTGGCTTGCCCTCACTCACTCCCTCCCCATCAGGCAGTGGTACCTCGATGAGACCAGCGAATGGACCCTCGACTACCCTCCGCTCTTCGCCTGGCTTGAGTGGTGCCTGTCACACGCCGCCCGGCTCGTCGACCCGCGCATTGTTGACATCACAGAGGGCCTGAACTACAAATCATTCAGTGTGGTTGCGTTTCAGAGGGCCAGTGCAATGGCATGTGATGGCATGCTTTATCTAGGTCTCTGGAGATGCTGCAGATCCCTGTCGTTGCCTAAACAGAGGCTCGTCTATGCTGCAGTGGTATGGTCCCCAGGCCTTCTAATGGTGGATCACATCCATTTTCAGTACAATGGATTCCTCCTTGGCATCCTGCTGCTCTCCCTGTCCTTCCTTAGGGAGGGAAACGATCTGGTTGGCGGCATTTTATTTGCCATATTGCTGTGCTTTAAGCACCTCTTTGCTGTGGCGGTACCTGTGTATTTCGTGTACTTGCTACGTCATTACTGTTTGGATTTCAGGAGGTTCCTTAGTCTGGGGGGCTCAGTGGCTACCGTTGTCTTGGCTGCTTTTGGGCCTTTCATATGCTATGGACAGGTACAGGTGTTTCTTCTCAACACTTTTCTTGTTAATGGAGGTTTTTCAAGAGTGCTTGCAAGTATGCCATGTGTTTGTTCGTGCTTTTCTTGACAGAGGTTGTTCGCACATAGAAAATAAGCTATTAAATACTCTCAATTGATTGTAGGAACGTTGTAGGCAGATCAGAACACGTTGCCTCAAGGATTTGAAAATCTTCCTGTGCCTAATCGTGAAGCTGTTAGTTGTGTATTTTGTTTCAGAGATACTCTTAATGCGGGTTCCCATGCCAATTGTTCTATATGCAAACATTTCGAAACTCAAATCTTCATATGCACAACTGCATTACTTATAATCAAGGAAATGATGTAAATGTGCATACGAAAATTTGACTTACCGAGACACATTCTCTCTTAAACTTTGGATGCTGGAAGAATTTTTGAAATGCTGTAAGGTCCCTTTCCCTTAAGCTTTGTACGCTATTGTGAGTGCAACAGAACAGATTGACCAACTGCTGAAGCGGCTATTCCCTTTTGGACGCGGTTTGTGTCATGCTTACTGGGCGCCGAACTTCTGGGCTCTCTACACTGCAGCAGATAAAGTGCTCTCCCTTTTTCTTATTAAGATGGGTTGGCACATTGAAGTACCACATGCGGCTATGACAGGTGGCCTTGTTGGAGATTTTAAGCCATTTACTGTCCTTCCACAGGTCAGTTTTATTTCGCAAAGCTCTCTCTTCTACCCATTTGTTGCACAAAATTTAAAGCTGTTTTGATGTGACACACAGATCACACCTATGACCACCATGGGGCTAGTTATTTGTGCCATGATCCCTTGTCTTATACAAATTTGGAAGAAATCACAGAAGCATGATGTTGTGAGATATGTAGCTTATGCCTACATTTGTGGTTTCATGTTTGGATGGCATGTGCACGAGAAAGCTTCTCTTCATTTTGTGATCCCTCTTAGCCTTGTTGCAGTCAATTCTGCAGAAGATGCAAGGAATTTTATGTTTCTATCAACAGGTATTATCCTTTTTGCTTGGGTGTTTAGTTCACACTTAACATGGACTCATTTTGGAGGTATTCTTATGTGGCAAAATCCTACTTTCTGGCAGACTCAATGTTAAAACAAAATTTGTTTCAAGTCTTGTTTCTGTATTTGTTTGTTTGACTGAAAATGAGGGTTGGAGCTGTTTCATGTAACTTTCTTTTTTTTGGCTTACGTGCTACTGTTTGCCTGTCCAGATTTTTCATTCCTTTGTAGCTTGCACATCTACATTGGACATTTTCACACTCTAGGGTGGCATTGATGTGCACGTCCTCCTAGCCTCACTCTAGGACAGCCTTGCCCCACACTAGTTTGTATTTTTGGTCAAATACGCCTGCAACTGAAGCACAAAGACTTAGACAGTAATGTGCAAAACTCAAACTCTAAATGCAAAACTCAACACACACACACACGCACGCACGCACGGACGCACGCACGCACACACAGAGGGAGAGAGAGGGGGGGAGGAGGAGGAGGAGAACTGTGAAGAATGAACGCTGTAAATGAATGTAAGAGTGCACAGAATGCTCAAGGGCAAATTTGGAGAGTATCGGAGAGTGATGTCCTCTGGAGATAGATCTTGAGTGCTGTAACCACTAGTCGGAGATATCGGAGAGTGAGAAACTGCAAAACACAGGTCACCAAACAATAGGCAATTAAGTGATAGCAAGAAGAGGTGTTTGATGATGAAGGGTGCAGCAGATCAGCAAAGCGTAGCTGCAAAGAGCAAAACGCAAGGTTGAATATTGTTGCTTGATGGAGAGGATAGCCTACACTGTCAAAAAACACACCAATAGAAACAAACAGGTGCTGATTAGTTGAAGCGGCACCTGAAAACTGAAAATGCAGGTTGTTTGGGGCTTTTGATGTAGTTGCCAGCAGTTGGTACAGTCACTAGGCAGTAGTGGGCAGGCTGGCAGCAGTCTTGTGGGCTGGACAACCACTAATGGAAGATTGATGGCTGAAATCTGCACATGGGAGTCAGGAATCTGCACACAAGTATAGGGCTGAATGGTGGGTAGCTTGTCTAATATAGATGCAAAAGGATCCTCCCAAATTAGGGTTTTATATGTGGAACATAGAAACTCTCTAGAACTGCTTCTTGTTTAATGAATTTTGGTAATTTACGTATTTTGAGATTGTTTTAGAGAGCTAATCAATATGGAATGAGTTTTTAGCTCAACATTGACAAGTGCTATAAATTATCTTTGAGGTATTGTAGTCCCTTTTAAATTAGCAAGAAGATAAGTAGTGTATCCTATGAGTTGGATTTACCATTGGAAATCCAAGTTCACCTTGTGTTTCATGTTAGTTGTTTGAAATAATAACTAGAATAAGGCAAACTAATTGTTCTGATTGAGGTCCTCCCATGGCTTTAGAATACTACTCTATATATTCCATTGAAACTTGAATTGGTTCTTGACCTTAGTACTCAACAATCTCGTCAGGACCATTTATATTGAGTATTTGGTCAAGTGGAAAAACCACTCGGAGGTAGATGCTAGTTGGGAATTAGTATATTCATTGAAGAGTCATTTTCGTGACTTTGTCCTTGAGGATATTGCTGAGGACAGCAATTCATAAGGGGGAAAGTGTTATATCCTTGGATATTTGAATGGGCGCTAATAGCATTGGTCATAGTGGTTATTAAATGACTTGGTGTAAATGCACTAAGTATATTTCAGGGTTAGGGCAGTTAAGTCCTATGTATAGGACTCAAGGCCCTATTGTGCACATTCATTGTGTGATCACCACCCTTGGATGCATCATGCTTGGTCCATTGGTTGACATATCCGTACATCAGAATGATGTGGGTTGGTAGTATGGGATGCTAAATATTGGGATGTGGTTGTGACTCAGAATGCTGCTAGCTTCTAGGCTTGGGGGTGAGTTCATTTGGCTCTATGTTTGGGAGGTGAGTTTGATGTCGAGTCCCTTATATTCGTGAATGTGGCTTGTGTTGTGTTTTGTGTGCAGGTTGGATCGTAGAGGAAAGTTTCACATTTGGCTTTTTAAATATAGAAAGACGGGTAGGACAACCATTTGCATAGGGGATGCCATGATAGCCAATCGGAGACTAGTATCTTTGGAAGATTGAGAAGGGAGTGAAAGATAAGATGATAGTTAGGATGAAATTGTTAGAAGTGGATGCAATAATGGAAGTGTATACATATTGTCATGAGGACATGTATTTTTGAAACCTCACTTAACATATGGATTAATTTTTAATCACATGGTTAAGTAATTGTTGCACACGCGAGGTGTAACTAGGGTTAGAGTAAATTTACAAGCTTGGGACCTGAGGGAATCACGGGATGTCAAAGGCAAAAGTTGCTATAAGTTGTGTTGCACTGGTACTTGGTGGTATCTGGTGCCAGTTGTTGGCCTAGGTCATTCAGTTGGCCATAAGTATCAGTTGGTGACAGTAGAGAAGTGGTGTCTAATGGTATCTAACCCCAATTTGATAGTCAAAGATGGTGTAGAGACACTCAGGAATGAAAGTTGCCTAGCCAATATAATTATTGGCTGGTCATCTAAATTTTTTGGGCATCGAAATAGTTATTGGATTAATTTTCAGTATTTAAAGATTGAACATTAATATTTAATTATGGATAATACTGAAAAAACCATTTGGAAAGGTTGCCATTTGGCAAACTTGCCCATGAAGGCTGTGGGAGATTGATCATTGTGCTGATGTGAATGATGGGGAGTTGTTGGAGTTGATGGGGATTATTTTTTCTCAATTTTCCAGCAGGAAAGAGCAAGTTGGCTGCAGGCGATAGCGTCAAAGTGAAGCAATGCGGAAGCAAATGACCATGACAAAGAGTGGAACAGAGAGAGAAGAGAGAGAGAGAAAGAGACAGTGAAACATAGAAAATCTGTAGTGAAGAATGCTGTATAAGGATGTAGAATTATACATGGGTGCAGGGAGAATATCTGCGTATGTCTCCGCCTTGAGGACTTCGATCCCTGTTAACCCTGAGTACTGTCTCCATCACTAGCAGGCTGAAATGTCAGATACAAGTGATGAAAGTTGCTGGAAACTCGACCTTTAAAAAGGTTGAAAAAAATGCCTCAAAAATGCCCAAAATAGGCAAGTTGGTTGCATTTAATGTAGCCGATTGCAATCAAACTGTAGTTCGAACAGTCCGACTGCTGCCATGTGGCAAAATTACCACGTGGCGCTGTTGACGTGGCAGGGAGTTGATTGCTAACACCCCCTCTCAGATCTTGGACAAGGCAGCACACGTAGGGATCTGGAATGTCGATGAAGCAAAACCTGGGGAAGTGCCTTCGTAAACAAATCTGCAAGATTGTCTTAAGTTTTATAGTACTCCATATCAATGGTCGCATCTAGAAGCTTCTTCCTGATGAAGTGATATTGGATCTCTATGTGCTTCATTCGGGAATACGAGATTCCGTGCCAAGGCAATGCAACTCTCATTGTTACACCGCAAGATAGTAGGATGAGTCTGGGGGCAGCCAAGCTCCTTCAACAACCACCGAAGCCACATAGCCTCACATGTGGTAGAAGATGTAGCTTGATACTCTGCCTCAGTCGAAGATAGGGCTACCGTGTGCTGCTTCTTGCTACTCCAAGAGATAGCACTAGCACCCAAGGTAAAACAATAACTTGTAATAGACCGCTTGTGATCCACATCGCAGCATCAGAAGTCTTCGGTGTAGACAAAGCTTCGAGGTGGTCTACTTTACCTATGGAGCTTGTATCTATAGATATTTGTGGCCCAATGAGGAATGAGTCCCTGAAGGGGAGCTTGTACTTCATGTTGATCGTAGATGACTAAGCAAGATGACATGGGCCTAGTTCTTAACGTTGAAGTTGGAGGCTTTCTCCCACTTCAAGGATTGGCTTTTCTTTGAAGAGAATCGATTGGGTCGGAGATTGAAGACCTTGCGATCAGACAAGGGTGGTAATTCGTTTCTAATGAGTTTGCTCGTTTTTCTGTAGATAGGGGCATTCACCAGGAGTTTACTGATACCAACGCTCTTTAAGAGAATGGCATTTTGGAGCGGAAGAACCGAAGTGTGATCGAGATGGCTTTCTCCCACTTCAAGGATTGGCTTTTCTTTGAAGAGAATCGATTGGGTCGGAGATTGAAGACCTTGCGATCAGACAAGGGTGGTAAATTTGTTTCTAATGAGTTTACTTGTTTTTTTGTAGATAGGGGCATTCACCAGGAGTTTGCTGATACCAACGCTCTTTAAGAGAATGGCATTTTGGAGCGGAAGAACCGAAGTGTGATCGAGATGGTGTGCACCATGATGGAGCATCGACTGACACCTCGGTTTCGGTGGGCCGAGGCAGTGGCTATGGCTGTCCACATCCTAAATCGATCTCTCACTTCTGTCGTTGATAGGATGACACCTTTTTAGGCTTACTTTGGGGCTAAGCTTGATGTCTCTTATTTTAGGATCTTTGGTTGTGACACCTGTGTGCACATCTCGAAGACGCAGCGTGACAAGTTTGAGGCGGCTTCCCGATATTAGGTCTTTGTTGGCTACAATTCCCAGTTCCAAGGTTAGCGTTTGTATGATCTTGTGAAGCGGGATGTCTACACGAGTCGAGATGTGCGGTTCATGGAAGTTCCGACCACAGAGGGGGTTGAGGAGAATCCTGTACTTAGAGATCCCAGGGGAGAATTGGGCTCCCGAGACAGTTTCTTTGGAGCTAGAGTCTCTCGATGGAGATTCTTCTTCAGAGTTTGAGTCTTCTCTTCCACCGGCCACCCCAGTGAAGATCCCGTTGGTGGATGTACCCGAATCTTCAATGGTGGATGGAGAGCATTGAGGAGAGATTCGGCCTCCTCGTTGGGGCCATGACACCCTCTGAGCTTCAAGGATTGAGGGGGTCCCTAAGGAATGGGAACCGCAGGATGGACCGTAGAGGTCACTGAGGCACCGGACATATACTTCGGAGCTTGTTTGCTCTAACTACTGTTTGATGTCTCGTGTTATGTAGGATAGAGAGCCTACATCAGTGAAGGAGGCTTTATTGTGTGATCATGGGCAGAAGGCAATGAAAGCCAAGTTGGAGGCTATTGAGTGGAATGACACTTGGTTTCTTGTGCCTCGTCCCTCTCATAAGAAGGTGATTGGTGTCAAATGGGTCTTCAAGACCAAGTAACATAGTGATGGTTCCTTGGATAAGCACAAGGCTCGCCTTGTTGCTAAAGGTTTTGAATAGTGCCCAAGTGTAGACTTCCATGATATTTTTTCCCCTATAGCTTGCATGGTGACTATTCGTGCTATTCTTGCCTTGGTTGGCCATAGGAGATGGCCTGTTTTTCAGTTGGATGTGAAGTTGGCCTTCTTGAATGGTGATTTGAAGGAGGAGATCTATATAGAGCAGCCTCTTGGATTTGGTTTTTCAGATGGGCAGGTTTATAGGTTAAAGAAGGCCCTGTATGGCCTGAAGCAGGCTCCATGTGCTTGGAACGAGAAGATTGACTCGTTTTTCCGGGCCAAGTTGGGATATCGGCATTCTAGGGCCGATCTGTAGTTTTATGTGCACACTTCCGAGGGTGGTCGTGTGTTGTTTGTTTTGTATGTTGATGACTTGATTATTGTAGGTGCTCATACCCAGAAGGTCGAAGAGACGAAGGCAGCCCTACACTAGATGTTCGAGATGATGGATTTAGGACTTCTTCATTTCTTTTTGGGCCATGAAATTTATCAGTCTCAGAGGGGGATTTTCATCTCTTTGCAGAGATATGTATAGGAGCCCTTGGTGACGTTTGAGATGGAGGATTGTCGGTCCATTTCTACTCCTATGGATTCGAATTGAAAGGCCACGTCACATGCAAATTCTCCTTTGGCTGATGTTACTCGCTATCGTCAGCTGATTGGATCCTTGATTTGGCTCCTCAACACACGGGTTATTCTATGTTTTGCTGTAGGTCTCTTGGTTGGGTTCATGAGTTTGCCTCAGTAGGTGCATTGGCTGCTCAGAGGATCCTACGGTATCTAAGGGGGACCTCTGACTTAGGGATTCATTATCCAGCAGGTACAGGTGCTTCTGATCTTGTTATTGCAGATCGGAGTGATTTAGATTGGGCTAGCGATGTGGATCACAGGCGGTCTACTACAGGTTATTGTTTTACCTTGGGTGCTGGTGCTATCTCTTGGAGTAGCAAGAAGGAGCCCATGGTAGCCATATCTTGGACTGAGGCAGAGTATCAGGCTGCGTCTTCTACCTTATGTGAGGCTGTGTGGCTTCGGCGGTTGTTGGAGCTTGGCTACCCCTAGACTTGTCCTACTATCTTGCGGTGCGACAATGAGGGTTGCATTGCCTTGGCACGGTATCCTGTATTCCATACCCGGATGAAGCACATAGAGATCCAGTATCACTTCATCAAGGAGAAGCTTCTAGATGCTACCATTGATATGGAGTACTCTAAGACTGAAGACAATCTTGCAGATTTGTTTATGAAGGCATTTCCCTAGGATTTACTTCATTGACATTCCAGATCCCTACCTTTTTTTGTCTTGTCTAGGATCTGAGAGGGGGTGTTAGCAGTCAGCTCCTTGCCACGTCAGCAGTGCCACGTGGCAGCAGTCGGACTGTCTGACCCGCCGATTGCAGTTGGCAAATGCAGCCGACCTGCCTATTTTGGGCATTTTTGAGGCATTCTTTTCAGCCTTTTTAAAGGCTGAGTTTCCAGCAGCTTTTCTCACTTGTATTTGACAGATGTCAGCTTGCTGGTGACGGAGACAGCACTCCGGGCTGACAGAGATTGAAGTCCTCAAGGCAAAGACATATGCAGATATTCTCTCTGCACCCATGCATAATTCTGCATCCTTATACAGCATTCTTCACTGCAGATTTTCTGCATTTCACTCTCTTTCTCTCTCTTCTCTCTCCGTTCCACTCTTTGTCATGGTCATTCGCTTCTGCATTGCTTCACTTTGACACATCTTTGATGGGCCTTAAATGATGCTGCCCCTTGCAGCATTCACTTATACTACTGAAATTTTGAAATTTACAAATCAGCCCCTCTGTGACTAGTCTCAGGGTTGCCACACCCTTGCTCTCACCAAGAGGAGAAATTCGATTCATGAGCCAGTAGGGGTGAGGGAGGATGACTGATGTCAATTATTACCTATGTTGGGCAATTGTATACAAGCTTTAGACGGCAATGTGCCAGCTTTGGATGGTAGATTGCTGTTTAGAGTACAAATTTGTGGGCTCCATAGTAATGTACATTGTAATTTGTAAGTATTTTGTGCTTCAAGTTTGGTAGTTGTGTAACAGACAACTACTTTTGGGTATTTAATTAGTTTGAATAATATCTTTTTTTTTGGAAAGAGATTTTGAAGTTTGAGGAGTGGAAGCGAGTGGGAAAGCAACAGAAAATTGTGGGCAAGAAATTTGATAATTGGTGTCGTTTGTTCGTCTATGCAGTGTCTTACTATTCACTCTTCCCTCTTCTCTTTGAAGCGAGGGAGTATCCTATCAAAGTTTTATTGCTTGTTCTTCAAACGAGTTTGATGTACTTGGGGCTTTCAACATATTACAATGGACGTTTTCATTCTGATTATGAAATACAAAAGAGTTCATGTCAGAGTGCTGCTTCTGAAGCTCCAAGGAACACAAAGAACAATGTGTTAATACATGCACTGCTTGGGAAGGGCGAAGGAGTCTATTATCTAGGAATGTTTGCTGTGGAGATATATGGACTCCTGGTTCATGATCTGGTTTTTAAAGACAGGCTACCTTTTCTTCCCCTTTTACTGATCTCAGTTTACTGTGCTTTTGGGTTGCTTTATGTTTGGTTATGGCAGTTGGTTTGTATATGGAGAATTTAGAAAGTATGTGTTCTTTTGAGGGACAAATGCCTATTGATTCTTATCAATAATTGTAGAGCTTTGATGTGATAGCATTGCGTAGTTATGGATTTTCTTAGCAGTGAGCTGTAACCCAATTGGTTGGGTATGAGGTTTTGAGTTGTTGGAGGTCTTTGATTCAAAACCCACAGTAGGGAAGGATTTTCCAGTTATTGAATACCAAATCAGCTGCATTAAAAAAATTTTGAATACAATAATCAAGTGTTGGTCCTTGCTCTTGTTTGATTCAATAACCAGAAGTTGCATGCCTACACCCTGATTGATCCACTGGGCAACAACCTAATTGGCAGCACGTTTCTAAGTTCTCCAAACAGAAAAAGTCTTATTTGAGTTTCTAATTTTACTTTGCTCTCTTTCATACTTATTGTGGCACATCTCTGTGAAATAAAACACTTAATTCTGTGGTATATACATTAGTATCGAGGAAAATCATGTATAAATGCTACGTGTGTGACCTCACTCTTATTTGTGACATATTAACAATTTAAATATGTAAAGCTATATACTTACAAAGTGCTAATGCACGCGCACACTCACACCTGCCAACTTTATTATACCCTCAACCAAATTACTTTTCGAACTTGCAAATGAACAGGCTGTTGTGCTCACCTTGCCTGTATTGTGGTCACCATGAATGGTCTGGTTTTAAACCAGATTGTGTGTATCTGCTTTGTTGCTATGGTTGCATGATCTTCATTGTTCATTGATGTCTGTTGTAAATAATGTATAATTGGAAAGATGGTGCAGCAATTTTGGGTGTTTGCAATGGTTCCAGTTTGATCCTTGTTCTTAATGTAGTAGTTTATGAACTTGACAATGTACAGTAGGTGTTAAAGTTCATTTGTTGGCTTCTCAAGTTGTTGCAAGGTTATGCAATTGCCAATGCTTTAGAATATTAAAATTTCTGATCGTCTATGAGAATGTAGCATTTATTTTAACCAAATATACCCAAGAGCAAATAGATGTGCAAAAGAAGGTACCTTGTCTTAGAAATGAGATTATGAACCAAGTGCATATAGGTCTCCATTCTGAACATTCCTAGATGATGCACTCCTTGACAAGAAGTACCTTTGTAATTTGCACAACGAATTGATATTCACTCTTTATTGTTGATGAGTTTTGAGCTACCAAGTTAAAACATGTTTTATAACTTCCCAAGAGACGCAATGTTCACAAATCTTAAATGATGAAACGAATTTGGCTTCGTTGCTCAATGATTTGAGGAGAAAGTTATAAATGAATTGCATGTGAAGATTGCAAGGGTGTTAAAGATTGAGTGTTGAGAATGGCTTTGATACGTGCATTAATATGCTTCAATAATGATGGGGGAAGACCCTTATACTGAAAATGATGAGTTTAACTTGGTAGCTGAGTGATCTCATGACAAGGATGAGATAAGTTTACACAAACCACTCATGCAGATTGTGAAGGCATTGAAGATCGAGTGTGATGATTCTTCACTCTTTATCACAATTTATGAGAGTAGTTCATATTGATTCTTTACTTCTAAGTTGGTGGTGGCCTTATCCTACCATATACCCATGCTTAAATGTAGGATAAGATTCTGATGCTTGAACTTAGGATACACCTTATAAGACTCCCATTCATATGTGTTTCCATTTGCACATTCAGCCACTCTATAAGCTTTTTCCTAATGGAGTTGCTACACATTGAGCCACTTTATAAGCTTTATCCTTCCTTATATTTACCCTCATGATGTTATGTAGATACTTTTTGGACGTGTTCTTACCCTTATCCTCTTCCATAAATAGGGGCTACTTTATTTTCCTAGATGATTTTCTTCATTTTGAATCACACCTCAAGCATGTAAACTACAATGTGCACACAATTGGTTTATCTATATGGAGATAGATAATAGAGAAAAGTACTATGTAATTAAGTGGATGAATATTGCTCTCTTGTCCATGTATATACTCTTTTGTCCATGTAATATTACCTTTTTAAACAAAGTATATCAATTTAGAAATGACATTTGAAACTAAGCAAACTTAAATATGCAAGTAGACTCTCGATTCTTTCATGCTTATATAACCATTCTCAAATACTTTGGCCAATACTTGGGATTGAAAATTTTATGTTGTTATTGCATATAACTACTACTAGAAATTTTACATATTTAACAAGTGTGTGTGTGTGTGTGTGTGTGCGCGCGCGCGTGCTTTAATGAGCAATATAGACATGGTAAATCACAAATCCAAGTCCTCATCTATAGATTATAAATGACTTTGGAAATGTTTAGGTATGAATATTAAGTTAAAAGAGACCCACTTTTCCTTGAATCGAATGGGGATGGAAAATCATTAGGGATTGATGGGTTCCCAATAGGACTTTATCAAGAAATTTGGAAGGCTTGTGAGGATGAATCTTATAGTTTTCTTGATCATTGCTAAATTATGAGCTTCATCCCTCAGAAGCTAAATTATGATGGATTAAAGTCCCTAAATCCATCCATAAGATGAAGGTGTCTCAATGGCACTCATTAACAATGGCAAATGTTTCCTACAAAAGAAACTTTGGAAGGCTTGTGATGATGATTGTTGTTTTTTTCTTAATGATTATTGAATTATGAGATTTACCCCTTAGAAGCTAAATTATGGTTGACTAAAGTCCCTAAATCCATCCATAAGTCGAAGATGTCACAATGGCACTCATTAACAATGGTAAAATTTTCTTGTTAGTTGGTGGCCAAGGCTTTGGACTTATGAACCAAGAACCTTCGTGTTTGAATATTTCATCCATGGTAGTATGGTTTTAGCTCTTAAGGAAGAATCTAAGATTGTATATTGAATCTTGTGATGGATGTGGACTTAGCATTAAGTAGTGGATATGATTATGTTCTAGTCAATATGGAATTTGACAAAGCTACAATTGACTCATTTGGGATGTCATTATTACTACAATGGAGGTTGTAGGCTCTAGAAAGGATTGTTGGCATGATTAAGACATTGATTACCAATGCAGAAACTAAGGCATATATTAATGGCTCCATTTTTAAGGCCTTCCTTCTCAATAGGTCCATCAAGCGGCAGCAAGGATCCCCATTGGCTTCCCCACTCTTTGCGATTGACCCACTTCTTGAGAGAATTGATTGGCTTGTAAAGAGGGGTACCCTTGGAGGATTGGAGGAGGTCACTTTATCTTGTAAAGATTTTTAAACTGATGATGACTCTAATAATTTTGAAGAAATTTGGATACCCGTGTAATTTAGCTATTTTGTGATTTTTCAAGCTTTGTGCTAAGTTATGGAAAGATAGAGTTGTTCCTTAGCCATGGTGACCGTAGAAATTGCATTCTAACTATGGCTTCACGCTACTACAAAAAGGCAAAATATTCTACTATTTGGGTTGTTGTGTAGGCCTTGGTGTAACCTAGAGCTAGATATTTAAGTGGCTTCAAGAAAAGTGATGATTGAGGTCTAAAAATGAAATATTGCTTCACTTACTTTCAATGGCAATGTGGTGGTGCTCAAGCATACATTGATTGTTACAGGAGTGTTTGAGGCATCAATGTTTTATTTTAGTAATTCTCCTTGAAAATCATTGGAGAACCTTTTTAGGGATGACATGTAATTATGGAGGCAAGCACCAATGGGATGCAATCACTCTTTAGAATTTGGTTATTGCATGTATGTAGGAGGGATTTTTGGGTATATAGAGTGTAAAAGATAAGGTCAAGAGATTACTTTCTCCCTCATTATAAGCAGTTAGACTCTAATCAACCATTGGTTGCAATTCTTTAGAGGTTGATTATTTCTTGCAAGCCATAAGGAGGTGTATGGAGAGGTCTAAGGTGAGTTGGTGTTGTCGTTTGGAAATGAGCATTAGTTAAGATCTTAGCCTTGAAAATAGCATAGGATATTGAGTATGGAAGAAGAAAGGTGATGAGTGAAATTGATTGGTATCATGGATGGCAGAGGGAACCTTATGCTTCAACATGTTCCATGAAAACTCAAGGAAGATTTTGAGGATCACATTATTTCAAAGTTCATCCAAAGCCCTACTTGACAAAGGAATTATGAGATGCTATGATACATGGGATCCTAGAGCCTTGAGGTGGCTAAGTATAGGAGAGATCTCATGATAGATATGATTAACAAAAATAGAAAAAGATTGGCAAAGGCGTTGCAATGACAAATAAGCTCTTAGCCCTCCATACATTCCAAGGATGATCCATCCACTAAAATTTTTAATACGGCATAGTCTTATGGGCATGCTCCAAAAGAAGTGACTTTAAGCTTTATGATAGGCACCATATATTTAAATTGTGGGAGCAATGGAATAAAAAATCTCATTACACCAAAATTTTGGGGTTAGTACATTTTCAAGTAACTAAGCTTGATTGCAAATTTCTCATGATGAACAAGTGTTCCACTAGGAAGAGGTTAAGGCACAATATATCTTATTGCTATGCATATTGTGCATAAGAGTTGAGAAGTCAAGTTTGTTTGGGTCTTGTTGAGAAAATGGATCAACCTTGTAAATTTTCACAACAAGAAGAATATTAATCTAGTACTCTTTGGAGGGTTAGAAGATATTAATGAAGGTTTGAATACATTGTGGATTAGGTTTATCTAGAGGTTGAAAAACAAGAAGCTTTTGGTAGGTAGCTTTTTTGTTCTACTTTACGTAGTTCCAAGAATAGGTGCAAAGAAGAAATACTCATAGTCTTGAAGGGTCTTGGGAAGAAGGGCTTGCTATATAAGGCAATGTACAATGCTCTTATGAAGGGGTCTTGGGAAGAAGGGCTTGCTATATAAGGCAATGTACAATGCTCTTATGAAGGTTTCGCAAGACAATTTTTGATAATCATGATTCGTGTGTGGCATCCTCTTGCCTTAGTGGCCTTTTGATATAAATATATTTATCTCTACGTGCGTGCATGTGCGTGTGCGCGTGCTTACATCATATAAAAATAACAATTGAGATTGGCATTCTTAGATATCCATAAGTCCCTCTATTGCCATTTGACAACCATTGCCCTAGTTACATTCCATGCCTTTATGGATTTCTCATCTATCTTGCCTTCTTCCCTAATTGTGACCATCAGAAGTTTATTAGACATTGAATCCTCTAGATTTGACCCATATTTTGACTTTATTCTAGAAGGTCTCGAATTCCTAGCACTCCCAAAATAGGTGTTCCATGCACGCGCGCGCGCGCGCACACACACACACACACTCTCTCTCTCTCTCTCCCAAAATAGGGTTCCACGCATGCGTGCGCGCGCACACGCACGCACACGCACACACACACACACACACACACACACACACACACACACACACACACACACACACACACACACACACACACACACACACACACACACACACACACACACACACACACAAAGCTTGATGCGATGCACTCTCTTTCCCATGCAAAATCTCCGCCCCCCCCCCCCCCCCCCCCTATGGATTAGGTTTATCTAGAGGTTGAAAAACAAGAAGCTTTTGGTAGGTAGCTTTTTTGTTCTACTTTACGTAGTTCCAAGAATAGGTGCAAAGAAGAAATACTCATAGTCTTGAAGGGTCTTGGGAAGAAGGGCTTGCTATATAAGGCAATGTACAATGCTCTTATGAAGGTTTCGCAAGACAATTTTCGATAATCATGATTCGTGTGTGGCATCCTCTTGCCTTAGTGGCCTTTTGATATAAATATATTTATCTCTACGTGCGTGCGTGTGTGCGTGGGTGCATGTGCGTGTGCGTGTGCGTGCGCTTACATCATATAAAAATAACAATTGAGATTGGGATTCTTAGATAACCATAAGTCCCTCTATTGCCATATATTCATGACAATCATTGCCCTGGTTACATTCCATGCCTTTATGGATTTCTCATCTATCTTGCCTTCTTCCCTAATTGTGACCATTGGAAGTTTATTAGACATTGAATCCTCTAGATTTGACCCATATTTTGACTTTATTCTAGAAGGTCTTGAATTCCTAGCACTCCCAAAATAGGTGTTCCATGCACGCACACTCGCGTGCACACACACACACACACACACACACACACACAAAGCTTGATGCAATGCACTCTCCTCCCCATGCAAAATCCCAGCCCCCCCCAATCCCCTCCCCCCCCCCTCCCACCCCCACCCACACACACACACACACACACCCCACAACACCCTTGTTCTAAACCCGAAACATTGTCCAAAACATAAAATTGAGGTAGGCCAAGAGGATTGCCACCCAAAATTTTGCGAATCTTCTACTCCAAGTAGTGACCTTGGTTGAAGGGTGTCTCTTCTTCCCTCCTTCAAGATGTTGAATATTTTGTTATCATGCTTTCTAAGGTATTTGTATTTCCATACTTCCAAAATCCTATGCCTGCATCTATCTTAAGGAACTTCATGATACATTGATTGCTTATGGTGATTGAAGTAGGCCTCCCCTCTTTGCACTTCTTCAAAATTTCCAAGATCCATTGGGGCTCCTTATAAGTGAGTTTATGGCTTACTTGGATGCCACCAACATCTTTATAGCTTTGGAGGTTCTAGATTTCATATTAAGGCCAATCCAAATTGTACTTAGGATGCTCAGAAAGTCCTAGGTGCAACTTAAAAAATGGCTAGATGGTGATGCAAAGTTTTTTTTCATAATATCATTGATGAATTATTCAAAACCATTGTTAAAACTTGTATGATACATGTCAAAGACATTACTCTAGCACCAAAAACTTATTTGCAGTGAGGAATTCTAGTAGGAAGTTTTGTCCAACTAGCTTGTTGAAAATGCAATTTTAAAAATAAGGCTATTTCATGTGCTATTTTTGGTGGAGTGTGTTGACTTTGACTTTCTTTAGTATCATAGCATTATTCCACCACCTCAGGGCCCTCCAAGGCCTGTATTTTATAGCTAGACTTGTATATTCTTATTTTGCTCATCAAAGAAAGTAAAAACTTTTGCATCTATTGAATGCCATGTTTTGTTAGTAGCATGCACTATCATTTTCCATTGATATTATGTATAAAATTTTGCTCATCAAACAAAGTAAAAACTTTTCTATCTATTGAACATCATGTTTTGCTAGTAGCATGTTCTATCATTTTCCATCAATATTATGTATAACATACTTAAAACTTTAATACAATTTAAAGCTTATTCCAAAGAAAAGAAATATATTTCCAAAAATTGACTTGTCACATGAAATATTGGGCATCCCATCAAATTTAAGCTTCTTAGCTCTCCCAAGCTTCTTGATAAAGCCTCTAATAGATCAAGTGCTCATAAGAAGAGCCCAAGATTGGTTGCGATACCTAAATTGTTGAGATATCGAGCTCCACTCGTGATATGCCAGGGTGACCGTTGTGCATTTATGTCACCGACTTGTCAGTTTTGCAGATGCAGTTGGTACACCGCCCATGAATAATAGCTAGATGACAGCTATCCTTATCTACTCTAGTTCGTGGCTCAGTTAGTATGCCACCTTAGTTAGTTGAGTTTGGTTTGAGACCCATATATAGGGTTCTTCTATTTCTATGTAGAGTTCTTTTTGGCTTACACAACTAAGAAGAGAAAAACTGTTTTCAGCCTCCACCTCTGTGTGTATTCCCCCATTGTGCAAGCACGAAAGCTACAAGTGAGACTCCTTCCTTCTCTCCCACAATCTTGACATGGTATCAGAGCCTTGTTCGTGATAAGGAGCTCAAGAAAGCAAACCAAGTTCGCAGTGTTCTGGTAAGAGGACCAGTGTTGCTTTCTTTTTTCTGTTTTGGGAACAAGTCTCTGCAGGTAGCACAGCCGGAAAGTGCAAGAGTGCATTGTCTCAGATTGAGACGCCCTTCGCGGTGTAGCAAGAGGGCAGTATATGCTGTGGGATAGGGCTTTAGCCCTAGGTTGCTCTGTTTTTTTGATTTGAGGCCATTTCTGGGCCTATTTTGGAGGCGGAAGTTTTCTGCACGCACTCAGGAAAAGGCCCAGTTTTATGATGTGCAACCACTGTTCTACAGGTCAGTGAAAAGTTACTGCAGAAATTGCATCGTATGCCTGTACGCACAGACATTGGGAGTTACAGAATCATCCTTGTTGCCTATTGATGCAAAATCGTCACTAGGAAGTGACTGTGTGGCCAAATACCACTTTCGTCAGTTTTGCAGATTTGCCCTTGTCAGGCTGAAGCTGTGTTCTTTGCAGTGACAGAATTTTTTGCAGTGTTCTGTAATGGCGTCTGATTCTCTTTCACAAATTGTCACTGAAAAGCTTGACAAGAACAACTTCCAAGCATGGAAGTTTAGAATGACGAATTTTCTTATGGGAAAAGGATATTGGGAATTCGTTGCAGGAAATGAAGAAGAACCAGTTCTTCCTGATGTTCCCAATCAACAGCAAATGCATGCATTTAAAGCATGGCCTGAGAGAGCCATGAAAGTTATGTACTGGCTGTCTATCAGCATTTCAAACTCTATGATTGTGCATATTCAAGATGCAAGTACGCCAAAGGAGGCATGGGATACTTTGTCAAAAATGTATAGCACAAATATGCAAGCCAGGAAAATGCAGCTCAAGCAAGAGTTGCACAATGTGCAAAGAGAAAATATGAGCATTAATGACTACCACATGAAGGTGAAGAAGATTGCAGATGCACTTGCTTCCATTGGGTCGCCAGTGGAAGATGATGATTTAGTTTCTGTGACCTTGAATGGTCTAGGAAAGGATTATGCACAGTTTCGAACATCCATTTCCGTCCGTGAAAGATTTTCTAATTTTGAGGAGTTGATTGCTCTTCTAATTTTTGAGGAGCAGAGAAATGGTGGTGCATCTTCTTCAGGAGGAACTTCAAAAGAAGCTGTCTTCTACTCAAATGCTGGAAGAGGTAGAGGCAGAGGTAGAGGAGGCCGATTTGGAGGCCGTGGTAGAAATCAGAATATGCAGCAAACTCAAGAAAACCAATCCTATGGAGGAGGACGTGGTAAGTCTAGAGGCAGGGGGAGCCAAAGAGGTCGTGGTGGATGGCAAAGAGGCCAAAATGCAAACAGTAATGTTGAATGCTACTACTGTGGTAAAATGGGTCATATGGATAAAGACTACTATAAAAAGCAGAATGACATCATGAATGGAAAATTGCAACAAGGGAATTATGCATCTTCTAGTAAACATGGTGATGACAGAAATGAGCATTTGTTTATGGTGCAGCACATGAACAATTCTGTGACAAGTGCAGAAGAAAGCAACGATGTATGGTATGTTGACTCAGGTGCATCAAACCACATGACAGGTCATGCAGAATGGATGGAGGATGCAAGGAAAATGGAAAAACCAGGATTTGTGGAGACTGGTGATCATACTGCACATCTTATTGTGCAGATTGGAAAAATTCCTTTGTCTATGCAGGATGGGAAAAAGAAATACCTGTCCGATGTATTTCATGTCCCGAATATCACCAAGAATCTGGTTTCTGTTGGTCAAAAATTGAGTAGGGCTTGCAGGTCAGATTTAATCCTCATGGATGCTTTGTTGAGGATATGAAAAATAAAGGTCGCTTGATAGCAAAAGGAAAGAAGAAGGGCAGAATGTTTACGTTGGATGCAGACATGCCTGAATTGAGTGCAGCAATGTTTGCACATGGGACCGGTGTAGTTGCAGATATTGATATCTGGCATAAATGCATTGGTCATGTTAATGTACAACGACTTAAATCAATGCAGGCCCAAAATATTGTTGTAGGATTGCCTAAATTCAAGATTGCAGAAATGCATAAGGTATATGAAGCCTGTCAATTTGGAAAACAAGTAAGGAAACAATTTCCTAGACATGTTCAAGAGAGTAAGAAGCCATTGGAATTAATCCACTCTGATGTGTGGACTACTAAAGTTGCATCTCTTGGAGGCTGTCATTATTTTGTCACTTTTATTGATGACTATAGCAGAAAAGTTTGGGTGTATTTTATGAAAAAGAAAAGTGAAGTTTTTGGGCATTTCAAAACTCTTAAAGCTATGGTTGAAAAAGAAACAGGCCTGCAAATAAAATGCCTAAGGTTAGATGGAGGGGGAGACTACCTCTCAAATGAGTTTGCAAGGTTCCTGCAAGAGCATGGCATAAAGCAGCAATATTCATACAGTCATACCCCACAACTAAAAAAATAGGCATATTGGAGAGGTATCTCATGCCATGCTCAACGAAAAAGACTTGCCAGATTTTTACTGGGTTGAAGCAGTTGCTACAGCAGTTTACATAATGAACAGGACTCCCACTACAGCAATACATGGGATGACTCCAGAGGAGAGGTATACTGGTAGGAAACCAGATATTTCTCATTTGAAGATTTTTGGTTGCATTGCCTATGTTCATGTGCCAGATGAGTTGAGATCCAAGTTGGATCCAAAAGCTGAGAAGTGCATCTTTATTGGTTACTCTCTGTAGAGCAGAAAGGGTATAGATGCTATAACCCTTCTACTCGTAAGTTTACAGTGAGTAGAGATGTTGTTTTTGATGAGATGAGTAGCTGGTATAAACCAATAAATGTGATTGATGATGTAGATGCACAAAATGGTAATGCTGCACAGAATTCACAGCAGCAATCACAAAATATTAGTGGACCTGGAGCGTCCTCTAGCAGTGGTTCACATTCTTCGCCATGGACAAACAGATTGAGATCAGGAGAATCTTCTCAAAGCAATGCAGATAGTGGTATTCAGGTATCACAAAAAGGAAAAGAGAAGGTAGATCAGCCCATGTTTGATGTGAATGCAGGTCACTCTTATGTGGATGGTGAATCCAGTGTCTCAGAACAGAGCATTGATGATGAGTTGAGTATTCATTCTATTGTTACACCTGGAGTAAGGAAGACCAAGGATGATTTGAGAGCACTTGGGAGTGAACCTACTTTGCACAGGTCTACCAGAGCTAGGTATCCTGTGGATAGGCTGAAATATGATGGATTTACAGCCATTCACTATGCCTATATGGTCAAAGTGATACAGGAACCAGAACCCACTTCTTTTGAGCAAGCCATGGGAAAAGAAAAATGGGAGAAAGCCATGGATGAAGAAATGGATGCCTTGAAAGCAAATGCTACATGGGAATTGGTACTTTTGCCTAAAGGTAAGAATGCAATTGGTTGTAAGTGGGTTTATAAGGTGAAGCACAATGCAGATGGTTCTGTGAACAAATACAAGGCAAGATTAGTAGTCAAGGGGTATGCACAAACATATGGCATTGATTATGAAGAAACATTCAGTCCGGTTGCAAGGATGGCAACCGTAAGAGCTGTCATTGCTATGGCTGCATCAAAGGGATGGTCTTTACATCAGATGGATGTAAAGAATGTCTTCTTGCATGGTGATTTGCAAGAAGAGGTCTATATGGAGCAGCCACTAGGTTATGTGCATGCTATTCATCCTGAGTTTGTTTGTAGGTTGAAGAAAGCCTTGTATGGCTTGAAGCAAGCACCTAGAGTATGGTCTGACAAGATAGGACATTATCTTGTCACTATTGGCTTTCAGATTTCCAAGGCAGATTTCTCACTTTATGTGAGAAAAACAGAGAAAGGTATTATGCTGCTTGTCATTTATGTTGATGATTTGATTATCACAGGTGATAGTGATGAAGATATCCTTCATGTGAAAATGCTATTGAAGCAAAAGTTTGAGATGAAGGATTTGGGAGAGCTGCGTTATTTCTTGGGCATTGAGGTAATTAGATCACCAAGTGGGATATGGCTCTTGCAGAGGCAGTATGGATTGGACATGCTGTCCAAATATGGGATGACAGGCTGTAAGCCTATTTCAGTTCCTTTGGAGCAGAATGTGAAGTTGAGCGCAGATGCAGGTGAGCTTCTCGAAGACCCTACTATGTACATACGCATAGTAGGAAGTTTGATTTATATGACTATTACCAGGCCAAATTTGAGCTATGCTGTTGGATTGGTAAGTCAGTTTATGCAGGCTCCAAGGAAACTACATTTGGATGCGGCTAGATGCATACTCAGATATGTGAAGTCCACATTGCAGTATGGACTATTTTATGAGACTGGAGTTCAGATACAGTTGCATGGATACACTGATGCTGATTGGGCTGGTAGTATTTCTGATAGATGATCTACCAGTGGATATGTGTTCTCTTTTGGGAGTCCTGCAGTCACTTGGAGCAGCAAGAAACAGCCTATAGTTGCCTTGTCGAGCACAGAGGCTGAGTACAGGGGCGCAGCAATGGCTGCATGTGAGGTAGCTTGATTGCATAAGCTACTTTATGATATGCATCAGCCTACAGATGGGCCAGTTGTCATTTATTGTGACAACATGAGTAGTATACACTTGGCGAATAACCCAGTCTATCATGCTAGAACAAAGCACATTGAGGTGCATTATCACTATGTGTGGGAGAGGGTTTTACTAGGTTTTATTGATCTAGTTTATGTCATCACAGAGGATCAGGTAGCTGACATATTTACGAAGGCATTGGGCACAGAGAAGCTGCGTAAGTTCAGAGACCTACTTGGTGTGCAGGAATTGGGATTGAGCTCGAGGGGGAGTGTTGAGATATCGAGCTCCACTCGTGATATGCCAGGGTGACCGTTGTGCATTTATGTCACCGACTTGTCAGTTGCAGATGCAGTTGGTACACCTCCCATGAATAATAGCTAGATGATAGCTATCCTTATCTACTCTAGTTCGTGGCTCAGTTAGTATGCCACCTTAGTTAGTTGAGTTTGGTTTGAGACCCATATATAGGGTTCTTCTATTTCTATGTACCTGAGTTCTTTTTGGCTTACACAACTAAGACGAGAAAAACTGTTTTCAGCCTCCACCTCTGTGTGTATTGCCCCATTGTGCAAGCAAGAAAGCTACAAGTGAGACTCCTTCCTTCTCTCCCACAATCTTGACATAAATATGGTTCCATGATTGATGAGTTTGAACCCACTCTAGGGCTTCTACCCATATTGGGAATAATTCCTCTATCTTCCCCTCATCACCAAGCCCAAGAGTTCTAAAAACTTTTCATACGCTCCTAGAAGAGCATGCATGGATTCCTTCTTCACTTTGACAATATTATTTGAAATGTTGTCAATGAAGAATTGGGAGCATACTTGTTCTCCTTGGGAAATGGAGAGACCTTTGATGGCACCCTATTGCAACTCCATATCAAGCCTCCTTAATAAAGGATCTAGGACCACCACAAACATGAGTAGGGCAATTAGGTTGCCTTGCCTCACTTACCTCCTCAAGGGGAAGGGTAAGGAATAGACACCATTAATCAAAAATAAATTTTGTGACATTAAAGAAAAGAGATCTTAGTAGATGCTTAATATTTTCCTAAAGCCCATATATTGAATAGTGAACATGATAAATTTTGAGTAAATTTTACAATATACTTGTCAAAGTCCATATTCACAATGACAAGGTATATAAATACAATTTAAACCCATCTCTCTCTCTCTCTCTCTCTCTCTCTCTCTCTCTCTCTCTCTCAAAGCCTCCATTGGCATAATGATGCATGGGAAGCATGAGGCCTTCACTTTGCATGCCATCAATGTGGAGAAGGCCACTGAGAAGTCTAATCCCTAGCATTAGATGTGTAAGTACTACATGAAGTGCTATACAAGTGGTGTGACCAAAATTATTTGATATCTTTTGAAGATGGGGGGCAAGTTGCTCCATGAAAAGAGATCCCTCAAAACATAGCGGCAAGATTCTTGCCAAAATGAGAGGGGGATCTACTCGATCCATCAACACCCACTTGTGATGAAGCCTCAAACATAGGGTTATCTTTGATTGATGCCTTTGCTATTAATGGTACCAACTGCACATACGTGTTTAGATTTGGTAAAAGACAAAGCAAGGAGACTCATGCATCATTAGAGAGGAATTCCACTTTGTCCTAAGCCCCCAAGGTAATAAGTATGGGTTGGTTGCCTTTCTTAGAAAGGAACTGACATCCAAACATTGAGGTTGCATGCATTGTGATTAAATATAGTTAGGCACTTAATGTCCTAAAGAAAGAGCAATTGAAGCACATGGTAAAAGGCTTAACCAATGTGGCTCCATGTGAAAGATGGACCAGTGTCACTTACAATGACATGTAGATGAAGAAATTTGATGAATATAAAGAGAAGATTGATAGAGCCCTTGAGCCTATTTGAGCCGCATGGATGAAATATGGTTGCTCCATTCTTACCAATGGATGGAGTGACCAAAGGAAATGGCATATCATAAACATGCTTGTGTCTTGTCCATTTGGCATGTACTTTTTGCTAGCTACAAACACCAAAAAGAGGGGGAGGAAAACAACATGCATGTTCATCTATCGCCATGTTTGATTTTAGTGACTGAATGGTAATGTGATAAGATTTTAATAATTTGGATTTTTATAAATGTGGATAAGAACTTGCTTTCTTAATTATTATTACATTTTTAGTCCATTTAAAAGCCATTAGTATAAAAAAGTGTATTATCCTTGTGGAGATTTCACATTTCACTATCAAAGTGATGTTTTTTTACCTAACACATTGAGGTAAGCGTTGCCTTTTTAAAGTTATTATTCTCTTCAACTTTCAAATTTCATATTTATCGATGATCATGAAACCTCCCCCTATCTATTTTTAAAGTTATTATTCTCTTCAACTTTCAAATTTCATATTTATCGATGATCATATCTATCTATTATTCTCTTCAACTTTCAAATTTCCTATCTATCTATCTATCTATCTATCTATCTATCTATCTATCTATCCATCCATCCATCCATCCATCCATCCATCCATCCATCCATCCATCCATCTATCTATTCGATCCATCCATCCATCCATCCATCCATCCATCCATCCATCCATCCATCCATCTATCTATCTATCCATCGATCCATCCATCGATCCATCGATCGATCCATCCATCCATCCATCCATCCATCCATCCATCCATCCATCTGTTTGTCTATTTGTCTATCGATCAATCCATCCATCCATCCATCTATCCATCTATCTAACTATCCATCCATCCATCCATCCATCCATCCATCCATCCATCCATCCATCTATCTATCTATCTATCTATCTATCTATCTATCTATCTATTGATCCATCCATCCATCCATCCATCCATCCATCCATTGATCGATCGATCCATCCATCTATCTATCCATCCATCCATCCATCCAAATCTATCTATCTATCTATCTATCTATCTATCTATCTATCTATCTATACATACTCCACTTGTGCACTTGATGACCACTCCACAGCACTCACTTCATTGTACTCTAGTGCACTAGTACTCTGCACTCATGCACAATGCACATGCTTAATGCACTACCCCTTCCATGTATGCATTGGGACACCATCCCGAACCATCTTATTGCACTCATCCTTGCATGCCCTATGTATACATCCAGACATAGATACTCCAATTCATCCTAGCTCTCATACTATCTACCCTATTGCACACAAGTGCACTAGTACATGCACATGCATAGTACACATGCATAGTGCACACTCAATGTGAACTTGTGCACAAGCCACCACATCTTGTCCACATCACCATATCCTAAGTGTGCATGCACTACACTAATGCACTAGTGCACTAAACAAAACCTTGGTGTACTATGATCCTTGTACATGTATCCTAATAAATGCTCTTGTGCACATAACCCTTGCACAATGACCCTCACACACCACCCCTTCACTCACATGTCTTTCACAATCACTATACCTAGGCCAACGCACATGCACTAATGTACACATGTACACCTGCATGTGCACTAATGCACCCCAATGAAATAACTTCAAAAATAGTTATTTGGGCATAAAAGCTTTGGCAAACAAATAGCCTAGAATGTTGTAACTAACACATTACGACACTTGCATCCACGCAACTAATACACTATGGATCCTAGACTTATACATAGCCTGGTGCACATGTACACGTACATGTGTACTACCACACTCACTAGACATGTGGCCCGCAACATTAGGCCAAATCAAGCAGCACATCACTGCAGATAGGTGTACATGCACCCCCACATGTAGCCTTCATAAATGTGTTGTCCAAGTGCCTTAAGAGTAGGCAATACAAAAAAATTAGATGAAAAACTAGCACTGAGAGAAGTGGTGGCCAAATAATGCAACAGAGCAATGATGATGTTATAGTAGTAGGTAAGCCCATGTCAAATGAAGTAGGGAGTAATGTGAATAGGTGTTAAAGATAGTAGCAGCTATCTTTGAATTGAATGATGTGTAGTAGCTTCCATGGCATCCATGTAGGAGGGATGAGAAGAGATCTACAGGCTCAAAGAAGATTATGGATTTTCCAATAACAAATCAGATCGGCACTAGAGAGCAAGTATGAAGAGATTGACGAACAGGAGAAAGTGTTAGATGCTAGAATGGCATTGAGTGAAGAATCTTTGCATGAGTATATATGAGAGAGAGAGAGAGAGAGAGAGGGAGAGAGGGAGAGAGGGAGAGAGGGAGAGAGGGAGAGAGAGAGAGAGAGAGAGAGAGAGAGAGAGAGAGAGAGAGAGAGAGAGAGAGAGAGAGAGAGAGAGAGAGAGAGAGAGAGAGAGAGGGAGGGAGGGAGGGAGGGAGGGAGGGAGGGAGGGAGGGAGGGAGAGAGAGAGAGAGGAGAGAGAGAGAGAGAGAGAGAGAGAGAGAGAGAGAGAGAGAGAGAGAGAGAGAGAGAGAGAGAGAGATTACATCATGTCTTTCAAGTTTCTTAGTTTATTATCCACCTTGAGTATATACATAATCTATGTCACACACCTTATAATTATCTACATCATTTGATAAGGTCCGGTCTTGATTAGAAGACAAGTGAATCATGCTTTTTCTATTGGGCATTTAGGTGAACCATTCTCCAATACATGAACAATATCATCTACCCAATAAGCCTCTTGGTGAATTCTAATTGAGTGGGCATTAGGGAGATTATCATCAACACTAGGTTTCATTCTATTTACTTTGCAAAATCCTCACAACCCCATTTCCCATTTACTTACAAAAGTAGAAAATGTTCTACAATATTTTTCATTAAAGACAATGGATCTTTAAATGTTTTTAGGTTGTGTTTTTAAGTTCATGAAACATTTAATTTGAAAATATATATAACATACAAGTATATTAAATTTAATATGATAAGTTTGTTTTTTACTTTTTAAATTTCATAAAATATTATAATTATAATAATTTAACATTAATAAAAAAGCTATTATTTTTATTAAAAAATCATTATTTCATAAAATTTTCACATATTGCTACATCATTTCAAAAATAAGAAGCCATTATTTCATAAATTTTACATATTATATCATTTGAAAATTTAAAGAAAAAATTAAGTTTCTAGATCAAAGGGATTGTAAAGAAAGAATAAAGCAATAACCATAGATTTTCTATGTTTTTTAAAAGCTAAATTTCTAGCTTTTTTGAACTAATTCTTATGGATCTTATATGTTAGAAAATCCAAAAACAGTAAAAAGTAAAGAATCATACAATATATTTCCAATCACGCTTTTCTAGCATCAAAATATCATTTTGAACAATACTAGAAATAATTCTTTCCTATTTTGAAAGTAAATTAAGAATGAGATGCTTGATTGGACAATTTATCATGAAGTCAAAGATGCATTCTGAAATTCTGTCATGTAGTTGAGTGAAGGATATCGATCAGTAGAGCCTTCCACTTTATGATCTCCTTGGATTTCTAGACCGTACTCTCGATAGCTCACACTTTGTAAAATATATTCTTGACCTTCTGCGAGAGGTGAACTATACCTAAGGCTTGATGGTTCTTTTAATTGAACCTTTTAGACAGAAGGTTAAAAGAGATGGAAGAACTATCATTATGCATGTTGAATAATTTCAATGGCCCACCGACATCAAGATTAATGAGGCGCCATATGTCAATGCCTATATGGAGGGAGAATGATGATGATTTTAAAGAGGGAAAATGAAAGAATCAAATGGGGATATGGGAGAAGAAAAGGATCATGCTTAAGATGGAGATGGCAATGATCATGACGATGTGGGTAAGAGCTTAATGATGACACTAGTAATGCTCCCCCCCTCTCCCCCAAGCATAGCATTTGGCCTTCTTGATATCCCCTCTCTCTAATCTCCATATGTTGTAGTTCCAAAAGCAATTTTGTTTCCTTCATCCCATTTCTCACAACAATCTTTTAAATAAAATTTGCCCTTTCTAATCACCCTTCATTCTACATTACTACTCTCTTCTAATGTATGGTTCTTACTTACTAACCAAGTAGCATGTCCTCTCCCTTTGTCTAGCTACTTCTCTCTCTAACTACCTTCCAAACCAACCCCCAACCTCCCCTCCCCCCTCACATTGACTATGATCTCGTTGTTCAATATGAGGAGGTTAGCCTTCAATGGAAATTTCTCAAGCTATGTTTATGATAACTTTCCCCTTATTTATAACTCTCAATGTATCTAGCCACTCAATTTTCCATATTAATTGTAACATTTGGATGTGTCAAAAGGCTACATGCTGTCACAAATCCTCACAAACCCACAGCTATTCCTACTATTGCAAGGAGTAGGTAGTCCTCTGGTTTGATCCATTAGTCTATTAAGATCTATTTACTTATGTATTCATATCATATCAATATAAATGCATTTTTATTGGTATTTTGAATTATGTATGTACTTACATCTATATATAGATGTAGTAAATCGATAAGTAATTATTAGATATTATCTTATATCTACTATGATAATTATCATTATCCCTATTATTCTCTAACTCTCATATTTAAATAGTAACTATGTGTGTGTGTAAGATGTATTACCATTAATACTTTGTTTATTATTTTATTAATAATTTATTAGTTAGTTATGGGTTAGAATGATTGATGACTGATCTCTAATACACCTCAGCTCTCTCAACATTAAGGTATACATTTTCCCTCTTGACCCTATAACACTATGCTTAACTTGTGACCATCACTTTTTTTGTTGTTGGACTGCATCGATGTATTGTCAAATATAACATTCGTGACACACCTGCATTGAATTAATTCAAAAAAAAATAGTGATAAGGTATCAATTGAATAAAAGTTGTTGAAAAGTATTGCTATTTTTGGGTCAAGTTTTAGGAGTTGTCATTCTCACTCACTTAATTGTGAAGTGTCCTCACAAGCATCACGAACATCACAAATATCTAATGCATCATGAGCACTCCAATGTAACTTCAAAAAGAAAAAATATATTCTCCTCCACTTAATTCAAAGACATGTCATGAGCATAGCTACAAGATGTGCTACTAGTAGATGCATAAAAGTATAGAATCTATCTTTTATATTGGTAAATAATTGATCAATTAAGATGAATATTTCTTTTTTTCCCCCAAATTTGTGCAATCTACCTTTCCCCTTGCTTGCTCGCCTAAACCCCATACATGACATGGCTTTATCTAATCATAAAGCATATAAACCAGGAATCACTGTAAAGCCACTAAGCAACAATATTCTTGAGACATGGTATCATAGTGACTTTCCAACTAGATTTCTTTTTTTGAAGCAGCTTCACTATCTAGTACAAAATCTAAATATAAAATCCTTAATTCACTTTTCATACTTGTGTGTGGGTGGGTGTACGTGCATGTGTGTGTGTTTAATTAGAGGTAACCAATAAGCTAAACTTTTAGACACTTTAGCTCAATAGTATTACTCAAGGAATTAAATCTAGTGGTAAAATCAGTCAGACTATTTAGGCTAATAGAAGACTGTATAACTTCCAATTTAGCACACTTTATAGATGCCGCTCCTAGTCAAGGCTTCATGGAGAAAACCTTGTTACCTGACTACCCACATCAGTCTACAAGCAATATAGTGGGATGAACCTTTATTCGTTTTCTAATTAGAGATTCATGCATTGAAATTCCACCCAATTAGCGACTCATATGTTGAAATTCCACCTAGTCTTGCTCACTCTCCACCCCTAAATGGATGGCGCTGAAGCGCGCGACCTATACTCGGCCATCGGGGCGAGTGCGAGGCCCCGATGAGTAGGAGGGTTTTATTTCATCTTGGGGTTATTTATTTAATCATTTATTTAGTTTTTCCTTTTCGTCATTAAATATAAAATTTAACTATTTACTTCAAATAATACTATTGAGAGATCTGCAGGGTCATATTTCAGGAGAAGCCGAGAGCTTCTCCTGAAATATGACCCTGCTCATGGTCAGGGTGTTAGACATACTTGGTATGAGCATTAGACGCGACAGGCATCAGGGACTCCTCTACTTGTCACAAAGGGGGTACATTCATAAAGTCCTTGAGCGCTTCCGCATGCAGGACATAAAGCTTATTGACTGTCCATTGCCTTCTTATGTGAAGGTATCACAGGCTGATTGTCCGCAAACAGATGAGTAGAGGGCCGAGATGGCCAAGATTCCCTATGCATCCACAGTGGGCAGTCTTATGTATACCATGATCGCCACTCGTCTAGATATTGCCTTTGCAGTTGGTGTTGTGGCACGCTATATGGCTACACCTGGTAAGAAGCATTGGGATGCTGTGAAGGGTATCATGAGGTACCTGAAGGGCACTGCATATATGTGCATATGCTATGGCAGCCATGATATAGGAGTCATGGGGTACACTGACTTTGATTATGCAGGACATGCAGATAGTAGGAAGTCCACTTCCTGCTATGTATTCACCTATGTTGGAGGTGCTGTTTCTTGGATGTCCAGGGTGCAAAAATGCACAACCCTTTCTACTATAGAGGCCGAGTATGTTGCAGCCACCACTGAGGCTTGCAAGGAGGCCATTTGGTTGGGTCGTTTGGTTGCTGACCTTGGTATTAATGCTATCCCTACACTACATTCAGATTCTATGAGTGCCATTCAATTAGCCAAGAATTCGGTCTTCCATGCGAAGACGAAACACATTGAGGTGAGGTATCACTTTATACGTGGGGTCATTGAGGACAAGTCTGTTGACCTTATCAAGATCTCGATTGACTAGAATCCTATAGATCTGTTCACGAAAAGCCTCTCTATAGAGCGCTTTGCCCTCCTCAGGAGGTTGATGGGCATGGGATGAGATGATGTCTTTCCTTATCCTGTTGTACGTGTACATGTTGTACTATCTTTTTATTTTTTTTCTTTTCACTCCTCACTACGGCAGATTCGCCTTTAAGTGGGAGGTTGTTGGGGGTAAAGGTGCCTCCGTCTAGCTGCCCGTGTATTACTACACTGACAGTCACCGCCACTGCACATTGCAGGTGGCGAGTGCCCATCACCGTCACTTTATTCTTTATTATTTTAGTGACAGTTTGAATAAAGGAAGGCCTGGTCACACATTGTGACTGTTGGAGTTCCCATTTCTTGTCTCTCTCTTTCTTGCTCTTGCTCTCTCGCCATAGCTCTCGAGTGCAAGCTTTGATATCCTTCTCACCTTTCACGATGCACCTTGGTAAGAAGGCCTTCTGAAGAAGAAGTCAAAATGTCATAATCCCTCTCTGAAAGTAGAGTAGTCAAGCTAGCCACCTTTCATCTCATGTAGGGCCACACAAGCGCCATGGATAGCATTCCATGACACCAAGATTCCTCCATGAGAGGCCTGAATCACCAAAAAATGTGAACTTGATGACAACACATCGAATATTGCAATAATGAAAGAGCATTAGCATGACCTCTCTCTACTCTCACACTTGCTCATTCTGAGTAGGAGCATATGAGGGCATAAATCATCACTACACCCAAGGAGAGCCATCCACTCAAGCCATCAATAGACCCCAAGTGAGCACATATGATATGGACATATACATGGTCTCATGATATCCACCACATAAAGCAATAATATGTATTTCATATCTTTCTTCTCTTCATATGTGACACTATGCCACACCATTCTATCTCTTTACCGATCGTTGCTCCACTACATCATGATAGAAGCAAAAACTCCTCCAAAGGCTAAAACAATCCAAGATGCTCTCTAAAAAGCACAAGTGAGCATCACAGCACTCAATTAAAGCTCTATGAAATATGTTAGAATAATGAATCTTTCAATCACAAGGGTACCAAAATGATCATAATGCAGTGAAATGAGAGGAAAAATATGTGCACATTACCTTGATTAGGAGAGAGTAGCGAAAAGAGTGCAGTTAGTAGGCTATATGGACCATCTACTTCAAAGATAGCCTTTCTTACATAATGGATGGAAGGTATTTGTATATGCTATGGTCATTAGATAGCAATGTTAGAGAAACCTACAACAAAGCACTAGCAATAGAGCAATGGGTTAGGATACTTATCCATATAGGTCCCCCTATAGTGAACCTGTTCATTTGGTTGCCTATCTAACTAGTTATGAAAATTAAAAGGACCCCTAAAATGTGCAAGATTTGTGCACCCAACTCATCATCGACTAGATTTGAATGTGCACTCACGTGTAGGTGGCCTGAAGCTCAGGTGCACACACATATGCAGGTTGATGGAACTATTATTAAGCATCCTTTTAATTTTATAGCATACTGCTGAAAAAATCAGTGTGTCCACTTATAACTAGTGCTTTTGCTTATATGAATGGAAAGCATGGGGTCGTGGGCAGGGCCCATGCTGATATCTATCTTTGAATGCAATAGAGGACTACTACAAATTAGAGATAAAGGGAGGCTATGGATATATATCAATGGGGGGACCTCGATCTTGGACGGGCTCAATTGGTAACCCAATTAACGTGGGGCCCACATTAAAAAAGCCCCTAAAAGGGGCATTGGTCCCACATTGAGTGGTCTCACCACTTGAGAATCACCTAGGGTTTCCCCCCTCCCCCCTTTGCACTTCGATGCCCTATACCATATGCTTGCATAAGAACTTGTTGATTGATTTTGACTCACATAAATCTTTATGATAAAACACTTAAAAAAGTCATCGATTGGCAAGTGATGGGACCGACATGTCCCAAAAAAAGTGGGACCCCTATTAATATCTATCCTCACTTGTAAAGGGAAGATAGCCATGTCATACAGAGCCAATCACAGAAACAACCTCTAGATCACACAACAACATCAAATTCATACAAGGAGATAGGATCATAAAAGCAACATTGCATGGATAATTGCAATTCATAGTAGTCAGCAAAAGAATGGCATCAACCAACAAGCTCAAGACAAACATCGAACAATAGGAAATGACACACTAGTAAGCTACCATATCAACAAAGTCAGAAACACATGTAGGTCAATGTAAATCACCATTGGCTACATCAACTAGGTGCAAAGTTTATGGACATCAACTACAACTACACATCAATACCAATTGATTGCAACAATGGCCATCTAATACCCTAGTTATAAAATGCAAATGCCACTACTTGTTAACAACATAACCACTCGAATGATTAAAACACAGGTACTAATGACACATTAGTGACAAGATAGGCAATGACACATTAAGGACTGTGTGGCTCGATGGTAAAATCTCATTCGACCAATCTCAACATCTGATACCATGTTAATTAAAGAGCAAAAAATGCAATGGAATAATGAAAGATACAAGATTGATGAAAGAGACAATGCACAAGATATAACCATGAATAGGAATCCACTATGACAAGAGTACAATAATTGAGCGCTATGTCACACACTCCACAAGCTCCTCTCTCTACACTAAGCATTTGCAAGTATATGAATAGAATAATAGACTATGGTCACACTCCCTCCTTTTATAGAAAAAAATAAAGGTTTTATCTCATCACAAAATATGTTGGCCAATTACCAAATAAAGAATAATGAGTGACCATAAATTAGACCGTGGGTGCCCAAAACTTGTGATATGTCCACTTCTAATAGATACAAGCATAGGGTACTAATAGAGTTTGTTCCACTACTATCGTTGCCTAATGAAGGTATACATTTTCATTTCCCTTGACATTTGGCCTTACTCGTGGAGGATTTTAAAACACCCCCTTCTTGGGATTTAAACCCTTCCCGTGGGTTTCTCCCCTCCTCCACAGAAATATTCCTTCAAAGGTCTTTTTATACCCTTTTGCCCACTTTTTCAATCTGCTAAAAGTCCAGTTAATACTCCTTTTCCATGGGTCCTATCCCAGGCCTTTAAAAAGGCTCATTAAGCTTGTCTCTTTGGATTTCCTTCAACCTCCCAAATTAGCCCGAGTGCTAAACCCCCTTTCCATGTATTCAATTTGCACTGGAGCTTCTATGAAAGGAAGAAAAAAAAACATTCATAAGGGACGGTGGAATTACATTCTCCACAAGCAAATCCCTAAATGGTTTAACTTCTTATCCACATTGATCATGCCTAGCATTGAGAGAAGAAAGAGAAGGAGAAAGAAGAAGAAGAAATATAAAGCTTCCACTCATTGGGTCACTTTTACTCTCTCCCTCACACACAAATCCAACTTACTTTCTTATACCTAATGGGAAGAAACAAGTAAAGTAAAAGATGGAAATTACCTTTGCTTCATAGTCTATTACTCGTGTACACATACACATGCACACACTCTCAAGAAATTGTTGTGCAAGATAGAAAAAAAAAGTAAGATGAAGAGGTACTTAGAGTTGACACACATTTGAATAATACACTCCATTCACTTTTTGGCCTTTTATTCATGGAAATTAGGGTTAGGGTTTTTCACCCAAATTAGGATTAATTTTATGGTTTAGTGTTTCTAAATAAGTTAGGTTTAGACCCTCTTAAATCAGATTAGTGTATCTACCTATGTTCGGTGTTCTCCACTCTTGTGGCTCATGATCGGTCCCTCTCTTGATTAATGCTTACACCTCAAGTTAATTGAATGTCTCAATATACACAATACCCTCTCATGACTCTTGGCCTGCTCAAAAATTGGCTAGCTTTGCAATATACAAATATAGGGTAGAAGAACACGAATCACAATGGCAAAGTGTGCAATTTGGATCATAGAGCATCAATGACAAGGATAAATCTTGCAACCATTCAAATGACACTATTGGGTGCACATGGAGATAAATGAGCAAGTAGATGGCTCATGCTTACTGCCACTATGGCAAGCCATGCCTAGCCTATCATTGATAGCATAGCAATGTAACTTGTGATCCTTGTGCAATGGGCTCCATCCTGTGAAATATTGTGGAGCCCCGAGAGGAACACCAAGAAAAAGAGAATTCTCTTGCAAGAAAATCTATCTTGTAACATCAACAAGCTTGTTTATCATGTTTCATATGATCACAATGAAGAAAAGAACACCAGGCACAACAAATCTTCATGCAGCATCATGTAGATCTCCCACGGTTTTTAATAGAATCAACCATATTCTTCAACATCTTCATAAAATCCATCAATAGAACAAAGAAAGCAAAGGAATACACCATCTTTGAATGGAAATACATCACATAGTATTCATCTTCAATATCTTCATAGTCTTCTCTCTCAATCTCTCATATACAATCACTCTGTTTGAGTAGAATTGGCTATCTCTGACTCTCTCTCTCTCTCTCTCCATCAATAATACATCATGTCCTCACTACAATCTCTCAAAAATCACTCTCAATAATCACTCTTAGGTCGTGGATACCCCTCCCAAGAGGTATGTCTGATATGAAGAGTCACCAGAGCCACTACAGTGTCTTTTCATAGCTCACTACTGTCACTTCACTCTAGTCTTTACTTGAGTCTTCATCAGCTACTTCTTCCACTTCTTTCAGTTCTTTTGCACTTGTATTCACCTCTTTCCAAGGCTAGAAAAATTTCCCAAAGTCACACATACATTCCACAGAACACTTACAGAAGCATACAGAACAGTACCAGAACAGCTATAGTACAGAACAGAACAGAAACAGAACAGAAGCAGAAGCTCTACAGAAGACCTACAGAAGGTTACAGAAGGTTATCAAAACCACATAACTCATTCTCAAACCATTCCAAACTCTCACAAACCATTCAATAAGCTTTCACAATATCTCATTCTTCATCAATCAATACTCCATCCCTCCTTACAGAAGACAATCAGAACAAAACAGACCAAAACAGAGCAAAACAGAAGGTATACAGAACCTATCAGAACCTATCAGAACATCACAGAACCACCAACAAACATCATGATCTTCCAAAACACAATCAATATCATCCAAAACACTCTCAAACCACTTCCAAATCAATCAATCATCTCATAAAATCAACCATTCAGCTCTCAAAAATAACAAAAATCAGCCAAAAAACAAGTCATTTCAACACTCAACATATCCCCACACTTAATAAGGAAGCGTCCTCGCGACCCAGGAAAAAGGGAATACAAGTTCATGGAAAAGCTCAACTTTGATCTTCAATATCTCCTAAAAAAGAATCCATCCACCACGACCCCAACTTATAACCTGTTTCTGATAGAAAAATACAAAGAAAGGAAAACTCTTTTGAAATTAACACCTCTTATCAAACTAAAAATCAAAACAAATTTTGTAAAGGATATAAAAGTTTTCTTCTTCTTCATCAGCATCAGCTTCAATTCTCCATCCACGACCCCATCACTACAATTTTTCAAAACGTAACTCGTACACGAAATCCAATAGGAAACCACCACGTTCGTTTGACATAAATGAACTCACAACACAAACACTAATACACAACACAACCATCTGAATGACTCCTTCAAAAAGAGAGCTGTTCATTAAAAAGCTTCCACCATACATTGGAAAGGTATCAATGAAGATGATCCCTCTTAAAAGATTGATGTTGTCGGAATCGATCCATAGATAAGGATTCATCTACAAAGTTTTTAGGAGGATTTTGAAAAAATTGGAGACAACACATCCTTTCCAATAGGACCAAGTATCTGCTAGGCAAACAGAGGGCATGAAAATACAATATCTCCAGCTGCTGGGAATCAATGCTAACATTGACATTCATGCACAACTTTGGAATAGGCTTGGAATCATTATGAGAGTGCCTATGCATATACACCAGGTACCAAGCAAAGTGAGCAGTTAATCTCACTGAGGGATCTGCAGACTGTGAATACTGTTGGGAAAAATGAACATAGTTTTGATAAGCTTGACTGGAAGCTGTCCATTCTCCTGGAATTATTGGCCAATTAATCTGCAGTCCTATAAGGCAATCATCCGAACTCCATCCCCTTCTTCTGGAAATCTGATTATCAAACCCGTCACAGTCACTAACCAACTGAGGTGGTTGAGATATGGAAGTGTTAGGAGAGGGTAGTGGAATAAGGGAAAGTGGATGTAGGGAAGGATAGGAAAAATCATAAAAGGAAGAAAAGGTTAAAGAAGGAGTGGCAGAAATTTGTAAGGAATCACTAAGGAACGGTGTTAACTGATAAATAGGAAATGTGGAGGGTACATTAATGGAGGGAGAAGGACAGGGTGGAGAAGGGGAAAATACCCTATCCTCAATAAAGGAACAGTAAGTGAAAATAGGAATTTGAGGGAAAGATGAAGGTTGAAAAAGAAGGGGTAAAATAGTGGTGGAATTAGACTGACAAAGGGAAATATATATAGCATAGCGGTGAGCCATTTGTTGGTAATAGAGGAGGGTAGGAACAGAAGGTCCCAGAAGAGATCGTCTATGATATGCATCAAAGAAGGTAGCATCAAATGGATTATGTTTGGAAAGATAGGTTAAGAGATCCATCCTCAGTTGGTTAGTACTCTGGGCAAAGGTAGGAGCTGTGTTTTGTCTTTGATTTAGGACCACCGAATCAATCATGGGATGCCACGAATTATCATGACAATCAGCTACTTTGGAGGAATAACTCTGGAACATGTCAGCTATGCGCAACTCCAAATGATTGACATACAAAACAGCCTGTAAGACCGCATCCCCCACATACCATACCATATCTACCTCATCTGGAATTAACAAATCTCCTCAGAGATACATGTATGACATCAACATGGTGTCTGGTGTGACAGAATCTTCAAAGACCATTCTGACTACCTCTGTCAACAACTCAGCAGACCAAGCCCCACTCCAGCCATCCTCTGGAAAAGGTAAATCCATCGTGGAAAGCTTCATATAGAAGACCAACTTCTGTAAGTGGTAGTGGACAAAGAAAGAATGGTCAAGTAAGACATATTCCTGAAATTGCTCAAAGGTAGACCATAACAAGTCCATTCTGGACTGCAATCTTTCCACTTTGTCTTGGAAAAGAGGGCACAAAGTAGCCTGTCTCTGAAGGGCAGCCAAGTCCTGCTATGAAAGAGAAGGAATCAATGGAACAGGAGGGCTTGGAGGAACAGAGCGGGACTTTGCAAGCTGATCTTGCAACTGCTGGATTTGGGAGGCTTGGTTGGCCACTGTGTCATTAGCCATCTGTAAAGCTGAAAGCTTGTCATCTAAGATAGCTTGGAATTCCGTCGCTTCCCTGGACATCCTCTCCTTCTCTACTGAAAGGTTAGTAACTTGTGACTGAGCCTCGAATAACTGGGTCTTCAATGAAGAAATCTCATCGCTTTGGGTGGCTACCAGTTGGGTTTGTTGTTCCATTTGCTTAAATAAATCTGCTAGGGTATCCTTAGCAGAAGCTAACTCAGATGTTGCCTTATGCAACTGGTCTTTAAACTGCATGAGCTCTTCATAGAAAGATGCGTACAGCTGTTGAACACAGGCTGTCACTGACAACTCAATGGAACTTTGAATATCCTTGCAGAGGAAAGGAATGGCATCTCCTGAGACGAGACTGTTCAGAGAAGGAACTGAGATCTCCAAGGATCCTTCTCGATGTGCTCTGAACAGGTTATTACAAGTGAGATACCCAGGGAGGTCACTGCCAGAAGTAGCAGGGATAGGCACTGAGGGAAGTACAGAAGGGGCTTTATCCGCTACCCTCTTCAAGCGTTTGCGTTGTATGACCAGGGGAGGCGGAGAATCATCATCCTCAATGTCAATGGGTGCGGACTCTTCTGAAGGTGGAGGAGGAGGTACTGGATCGGATGGAGGAGGTGGAGGTACACTCTTCTATAAACCTGAATAGGTCAAGAAGGCAGACAAATATGATCCATATGTGACATTGGTAACATTACCCCTGGTGACTTTAACAAAATGCTGATCCATTTTAGTAAGGAGGTATGTGCTCCAATCAATAGCAACTCCTTTCAGCACCATCCTGGAAGCTGTGAAAAGCTCTTTGGACAAATAGTGGGATAGTGTTTTGGCAGGCATAAACCTGTCCTGAAGGAACTGACACATCGTCTTCCATACGGGATCAATAATCATAGAAAAGGAAACTCCTGAAGAGTTTATCACATTCTTAACATCAAGGATTTCCTTTGTCTGCTTCTGCAACAGCTTGAGAATCTCTTCATTAGAGAAGAGCTGACGAGTGGTCACAAAAGGTTCTCATTTGGAGGGAAGAGACAGAGCCTTCCCTAAGCCTCGAGATGTCAAAGTCATAGACATGCCTTGGACTACGCTTGTCTTCTTGCTGTAAGAGGCCAGGAACGCATCACATAACGACGGATCCTCTGGAAGCAAGGGAAAAGGAGTGGCCACAAAACAGCAAGTCCCGCCTTCGTGAGGGGCTCAAAAGTAAGTAGGGAAGAGTAATCCCTACTAACTAATGGGACGTACTGGATAGGGGGGGAGCATGAGAATGCGCCATTCAGATGGTTACACACACACCACAAACACAGACAATCAAGGAGAATGCCTGCAAAGCAATAGACAAAAACCAAGGATAAGAGAATAACCAAATAAGAAAACGTGACTCGACCAACTAACCCCAAGCAAACCACATCCTAGAAAAATTTTGACATGACCTTGAGACAAATGCGACCGAAAGCTTCATGCGATGCATCAGACAAACACCCAGAACCCCGTATCAGGCAACAAAAGAAAAAAAACTGCATACCGTACCCGTAACCGTAACAAAAACAGGAAACCAAAATAATACCACATTCGACACATATCAAGACTACATCTGTGATAAACCAAGACTGGACCATGGAAAATAACGCTAATGACTGCGCATACCCATCCCACGAAACGGTTCATTAAAAAAGGGAAGTAAGTGCAGTGAGGGGGAATGAATTTAATGAAGGGTTGATTTTAAGAAATTATTAAAAATTGGTGAATTTTTATTAGGTGATAAACCTTAACAAGAAAACAACGGTTCCTTATTAGAAATTAAATTACCAATTATTAGGTGAAGCGGTGCATTAATTCGATTCCCGGACTTCGATACCCGACTGGGTCTCTAAATGCAATTCATTGATTACAAATTAAGGTGATGTGGAGCGCTTTTTTGCCAGCGCGTGCTCTTGTGACGGCTGGTTCTTTTTAATTAAAAATTAAAGTGTCTCTGTAGCGCACGTAACGCGTGCTAAGTGAACGGCAGGTTTATTTTAATTTAAAAGAATGTGTGTATAGCGCGAATGCGCGTGGAAACTGTGGGTGAATAATGAGTTCATTTTAACAATTAATTTGTGATTAAGGGAAAAAGAAAATAAATAAAGCACATAAAATAAATACCTGAAAGGGGTGTGTATGTAATGCAGAAATGCGCGCGGAAGAGTCCACCAAAAGAAGTGAATCCAATAAAGGAAAAGTAAAGATCACTGATGAAACAACAATAACAACACCTTAGCGGATGTGTGTTGGTTGTTTATTTTTATTTTATTTTAGTGTATTCTATTTTTTATGGTTTTTTTTTGTTTGTTAAGTTGTGATTATTTATGGTTGAATAAATGAAAAATGAGCAAGGGAGGTGAGGGGAAATTTTTTAAAATTTTTAAGAATTTTTTTAGAATTTTTTACTATTTTTAAATGAATTTTCTACATTTATTGGCAATTTGGGGAATTAAATGAGGAAATATGTAATGTTCAGAAATTTTAGGGTTGGTAATTTCCAGCGAACAACTCCCAAAAATTGGCAAAAGGCAAAAGGAATTTTTAGAAATTTTTCTGAATTTTTTTAATGGAAAAATTAAGTCAGAAATTAATTAAATCACATAAATCAAATAAGTTAGGTAGGAATAAGTCAATTAAGTCTGGTTAGTGGGGGTAAGTCAAGTTAGTCTGCCCAAGTCAAGTCAGGTTAGTCAGGATTGGGTAGTCAGGGTAAGTTAGTCAACTAGGCTAGGTTAGTCAACTAGGTGAAGTCAACTAAGTTAGTCAACTAAGTGAAGCCAACTAAGTTAGTCAACTAGGTTAGGCAACTAAGTTAACTATGGTTAGGTGGTTAGTGGGTGGGGTTAGGTTAGTCAACTAACTAGGATTAGGGTTAGTAAACCTAGTTAGGGTTAATTTAGGGTTAGGGGGTGGAGTTAGGTTAGTTAACTAACCTAACTAAGGGTAGTGGGAACTAACTAGGGTTAGTTGGTAAAGGGGTGGGGTTAGGCTAAAGTGACTAGGGGGGTTAGGTTAACCTAGGGGGGTTAGACTAACTACATGAGGGTTAGTTTAAGTTAATTAGGGTTAGTTGAACTAACCTAAGGAGGGTTAGAGAGGAGGAGGAGCAGGAAGGTGGCTGCGGGCTAGTGGCGTGGCGGCGCGTCGGCGTCTGCGGCGGCGACGAGCGGGGAGGAGGCGGTGTGACTGCTTCCGGCGTCTGCGTCCGATCCGGCGGCGACTTCCGGCAGAGGAGGGGGAGCGGGCAGGCGACGGCGGGGGAGGAAGAAGAGGAGGGAGAGAGGGAAGGGAGGGAGAAGGGAAAAGGGCGGACGGCGGGAGGAAGAGAGGGAGAAGGGAGGAGGACGGCAGGCGCAGGGGTCAGAGAGAGAGGGAGAAGCGCAGGTCGGGGGAGAAGAGAGGAGGGGAGGTCGAATGGAGGAGGAGAGGGCGTCGCCGCGCAGGGAGGGAGAAGGGAGGAGGGGAGGTCGACGGGAGGAAGAGAGGGAGAAGGGAGGAGGACGGCAGGCGCAGGGGTCAGAGAGAGAGGGAGAAGCGCAGGTCGGGGGAGAAGGAGGAGGAGAGGGCGCAGCTGGTCGGGGAAAGAGAGAGAGGGAGAGAGAAGGGAAAGAGAGAAAGAGGTGGTTGGGGGGGGAAGGGCCAGGTGGGCAGGGTAGGGGGCGGGTAGGGGTAGGGGTAGGGGTAGGTAGGGGAAGGGTAGTGGGCGGGTAGGGGTAGGGGTAGGATGATGTGCGGGGTAGGGGTCCAAGGGGGATAGGGGGTGCCCAAGGGAAGGGTAAGGGTGGGAAGGGATGGGTGCGTACCCCCGTCCCGCGCACGTACGCGGGGCGGGGTAAAAAAATTTGCCGTGACGGGATTGAAATGACGCTGGGATGACGGTACGGGTTATGCGGACACGACCGGGGCGCGTTAAGACGCGTAATTTTGAAAAAAGGCACGTTCATGCGCAAAACGGGCGTGAGAAAAAACGTAAAAATAAAGAAAAATTAATAACTCCCAATCCGGACGTCAAAACGACGTAGCGTAAAAACAAAAAGTGGACAAAACGACAGGGGGAAAACAAGGAAAATATGGGACGGAGGTTCCCGGGGGGGGGGGGGGGGGGGAAAGGGCGGTCACGTGCAAAAAACACCAAAAACGAACAAAAAAACGCAATTAAAAATTAATAGCGAAAAATCCGTGCATCGGAATGAGGTGCAGAAAAAAGGAAAACTGGGCAAAAAGATGTGCCCGATAATCCTATCACATCAAAACATAATTCCGATTGAGATAAGACGCGTTCACATGGAAAAAACCCAAAAAAACAACCCTGAAAATAGGATCGGAAATTAATATCGGACGAACCGTTCACCGGAAAGACAGGCAGTAAGAAGGAAAAATGTCCGCAGGAAGGGGTGGCACAGGGTTATCACGTTAAAACGCAGTTCCGGTGGAAGGAGGAGGGGTTCATATGCGAAAAACTCCAAAAATACGCTCGAAAACTCAGTTAAAAATTAATAAGGAAAAATCCGAAAGTCGAAAAAGGGTGGAGGAAAAAGGAAAAAGGTGGGGGAAGGCATAGGGGACACGGCTGTCAAATCAAATTGAAATTCCGATGCAAATAGGGAAGGTTCACATGGAAAAATAGCAAAAAGATGCAGGAAAAAGTCTTAAAAAACCGGAAAATTAATAATAGACAAACCGTGTATCGGAATGATGCGGAGAAAAAAAGAAAAATATCAGGGGAAAAGTGGTTGTCAAGGATATGATGTCAGAGCATGGTTCCGAAGCAAGAAAAGCGCGTTCACATGGAAAACCGACTAAATTTTGCAAAATGCTTCAAAAATTAATAACTCAAAAACCGTGCACCGAAACAAGGGTAGGTAAAAAGGAAAAATGATCAGTTCAAAGGAAGAAACAGGGCTATAAGGTTGGGTTCGGACTTCGGTGAATGTAGGGTGCATTCACATGGCAGGACCACAAAAGCAGGGAATGAAGGAAAACTGCAAGGGAACAGCCCCAAGGGTGGGTGGGAAGGGATCTCATTAGGGTAAAAGCAAGGCAAGGCATACATATAGGAGCAGGGTAAGGCATATGCAGAGGATATGCAATGTAGACACGCAGGGACGCGTCCCCACACTTAAGACCTTAACGGATAGGGTTAACCGAGCAACAGGAACCTAGGACCATGCCACAGACCATCCACTAACTTCCCCACACTTAAAACATGAACATCACTAAGAAACAAAAGTTGTAGGGTTAGAAAAACTTGGCCCATTTTGTTGAGGATCAAAGTAAAGGTGAGTGTCGATGGCACGTCCAATGTTGTTGTCGGCGCTGGAGGGACCAAGGCATCTTTTCGGCACACGTCCGTCATGGCAGGGACCACGCGGCAGCACCCAGGGAGGTAACTGGTCGAAGGAATCACAGGAAATTCGTCGATGATGAGGGATACTACACCCAACTCACAGTCACTCAATTGAAATGAAAGAACAGTCACTCGCCCCATGACTAATATCACTCGAGGAAGCATGATTAAAACCCATATCTCATACCCGGTTGAGGAATCGACAAGGGGGAAATGGTGCAGAAGGAGTATGCCAGGGTGCACAGTTGATGGTGCAGTAGTGCGTCCAACCCGTCTGGTATAAGTGCAAGGAGGAAGGCAAGAGAGCCTTACAGTGCAGTGTACAGAACAGGGTGATGTGTCTTGTGATGACAGCAAAGACCCATCCCGTGGGTGCACAGGGAAAGTGGAACATACCTGACTCCAAGTGTCGTAACGTCCCTCAAACGCACCTCTCGGTAATTGATTGAAGAAACTCCAGTCAAACTCAACCCACCCTCTGTCTCACTCTCTGTTGATAGATACAGGAGGGCAGTCTTTTCCTGAAACCCATTGATGTAATCCTCACAGTCACTTGTGCAAAGGTTGTATGCCTTGTGCGCATTTGATGGTGCAACTGTGCATCCCGCCCTATGCCGGCATACGGTGCAAGAAGGAAGGCAAGGGAGCCTTATAGTGCAGTGCATAGAAACAAATTGTGCTTTGTGCATTGAGAGGCCCATCCCGTGCGTGCAACACTTCATTCATACTTCTCACCTCTCATTTGATTTGAAGGGAAAAGACTGGTCTCTCGCCCCACCCTCTGTCTCACTCGTTGTTGATAGATACAGAGGGCAACCATACTCACTTCCCCATTCGGTTAGGATGAAAGCTCACATCACTCGATTGTTTGTCGATGAAGATCGCGTCATCAGTTGTTAAAGAGGCGTACCCAGGGAGGTAGCCATCAAATCGAATATTGTATTGGACATGAACATGTCGTCTGTAAGAGGACAGGTAGACACTTTACAGAGAGACCCAAGACACAGCGTACCAAGGGAGGTAGCGTCGGAATTGGATCCTAGGGATATCAATTAATGAATCCACTTTCTGGACTGCTGGGTGTTACCACCTTTTCCACAGCCAGCTTCTCGCCCAAGGGTGTTTACCACCTTTTCTTGGAACGAGGCCTGCTATGACAGGGAATTGCTTCCTTTTCTCTCATAACAGATTTGTTTGTTTTTTTTTTCTTTTTCTTTTTCTTTTTTCTTTTTCTTGGTTTCCCCTATTCCCGAGGGTGTTTCCACCTTTTCTCGAAAAATAGGTCGGCATGACAGGGACCTAAGTCCTTTTCTCACATGACCGATATGTTTTTTTTTTCTCTCTTTTTTTTTTCTCTGCAAAGTGAGCAAGGGAATGGTAGAAAAACCATGTGTCAAGACCAACCTCGCCACTATCGCTGGTGGAAAATAGAGGATAAGAGATCAAGGCTGGAAGGGGGGTTTAAGGGGACAGAGGGTTGTGCCCACTTCATCAGGAATGATTGAAGAACAACTATCAGAAGTAGCATCATAAGAAGTACAATGCCGCGCCAACGAGGAAAAGGATCAAGTGTCCGTAATTGTCAAGATCCCCAGGGAGGGAAGTACTTCTTCAGGCGATATCCATTGATCAGAAAGGGATCATCAGAGACATCAACGGTCTGCACTTGGACAGAGCCATTAGGGTTGACGGCAAGTACCTTATAGGGGCCCATCCACCGCTGTTGAAGCTTGCCAGGAAACTTGCCAAATCGTGAATCATAGGCGAGGACCAAATCACCTTCTTTGAACTCCTTGTGCTTGATGAAGCTATTATGGTAAGCCTTACGTCGAGCTTGCGTGGCTTCCATGCACTGTAGAGCCATCCTACGAATTTCGTCCAAACATTCCAAATGCAGGAGACGGCGTTGCAGTGAATCATCATCCCCCAAACGCTCTTTGATAGCCACTCTCAAAGAGGGTAATTCCAGTTCAACAGGGAAAACAGCTTCTGTACCATACACCAGCTGGAAGGGTGTCTGTCCGGTTGCGGCTTTATGGGAGGTTCTGTATACCCAAAGGGCCTCTGTAAGTCGATCGTCCCAATCACGACGATGTGCGGCAATTGTTTTTGTCAGAATCGAGCAGAGGATGCGATTGGTGACTTCGACTTGGCCGTTGGCTCTGGGGTAATAAGGAGTGGACTTGCGATGGCAGATTTTATACAACTCTGTCAACTCTTCCATGACTTTGTTGAGGAAATGAGTGCCTCTATCACTTACCAGCTCTAAGGGACTACCAAAACGGGTGATGATTTTCTCGTACATGAACAGGGCCACGTTGTTATCATCGTCCCGCTTTAGGGCTTTAGCTTCACACCACTTTGTAACATAATCCGTACATACAAGGATGTATCTGTTCTGTTTCCTTCTGGTAGGAGGATCGATTGAACCTACGAAGTCAATGCCCCACTTCTCAAACGGCTTCAAAGGAAGGATAGGTTGCAGTGGCATGGCACTTGTCTTCGTGGGTTTCCCCATTCTTTGACAAGCATCACATCTTTTACAGTAATCATAGGAATCTTTGTGGATGGTAGGCCACCAATATCCTGCTAGCAGAGCCTTCCTGGCTGTAGCTTCTCCTGCAAAGTGACCTCCACATGGCTCGTCATGGCAAGCCTTCAGAACAATCCCAATCTCTTCTCCTGCAACACATCTTCTGAGCACTTCATCTTTGCCTTTCTTGTACAGTGCACCACCTAGCAGGGTGTAGGGGATTGATTCTAGCATGAGCTTCTTCCTTTCCCGACTAGATATACCAGGAGGGTACTGTTGGGTTGCCAGCAGATTGGCAATGTCTGCATACCAGGGAGTTACCGTTTCTACCAAAAATAGGGAAGCATCAGGGAGGTCTGGATCATCCTGCTCCTCGTCTGCAGTTTGTGGGACACGCGACAGATGATCAGCCAGAACATGGAAACGACCAGGCTTAGTAATCACCTCAAAGTCAAACTCCTGGAATAGAATGAGCCATCTCATCATTCGTCCTTTCACATCTGCTTTGTTCATCAGGAAGGACAGGGCCTCATGATCCACATAAAATTTAAAGTGGATGGATAGGAGGTAGTGGCGGAACTTCTCCAGGACAAACACCATTGCCAAGCACTCCAGCTCTGTCACTGTGTAGTTTCGTTCCCTATCAGTGACTTTCCGGCTTGCATAATAGATTGGTTGATCCAACTTCGAGGAGCCCTTTTGGCAGAGGACATCACCTAAACCTTCAATTGATGCATCAGTGTGTACATGGAACTCTTTCGTCCAATCAAGAGGTTGTAGAATGGGTGCCTCAATTAGACACTGCTTCAAAGTGTGGAAGGCTTTGTCACATTCTTCTGTCCAAGTAAACTCTGCATCTTTCCTCAGAAGCTTGTGCAAGGAAGTTGCCTTTGTCGCAAAATGGGCTATGAACCTTCTGTAGTAACCCACATGGCCTAGGAATCCCCTCAACTGTTTGAGGTTGGTGGGTGCTGCCAGAGCTGCGATCTTTTCAATCTTTGCAGGGTCTGTTGATATCCCTTGTGCAGAGAATGTGGCCCAACAGGACTCCAGAAGAGACCCCAAAGATGCATTTGTCGGGGTTGAGGGAAATCCCATACTCCCGGCATCGGTCAAAGCATTGTTCCAGGTGTTCCCAGTGTTCACGGATCAAGCTATAGACACAAAAGTCATCCAAATATACTTCAATAAAGTCGTGCAGATGATTTTGAAATGCAGCCATCATGACTCGTTGGAAAGTAGCAGGGGCATTGCAGAGCCCAAATGGCATCACTCGGTAAGCATAGATCCCCCATTCTGTGGTGAAGGTTGTTTTGGACTGGTCTTCTTCTGCGATCTGCACTTGGTTGTATCCGTTGAATCCATCCAGAAGAGAATAAAGCTCATGTCATGCCACTGTGTCCAACAGTTGGTCTGTGAAAGGGACGGGAAAATGATCCTTCTTCGTTTTGGAATTAAGCTTTCTGAAATCCACACATATTCGCAATTTGCCATTCTTCTTGGGTACAACCACGATGGGTGAAACCCATTCACTATTTGCCACTGGATAGATGAACTCGGCTTCCAGAAGCTTCAGCAGCTCGGCTTTTACCAATGTGGAATAATTCGGGTTCATTCGCCTCTGTCGTTGCCGTACTGGCTTGGCATCAGGCTCCAAGTCAATATGATGTTGACATATTGTGGGATCAATCTCCTTTAGGTCTTTGTAGGACCATGCAAACACGTCCAAATTTTCTTTCAACAAGTTGTACAAGGTTGACAACTCCTCTTCTGGGAGACTGCTACCCACCTTCAAGTGACGTTCAGTGCCTTCTGCATCCATAAAGGTTAACTGCCTTTCACCTTCTACTTCACGGATGAAGGTCCCGCGGACTGCTTCTGGGTAGAGATCCGACTCCTTCAAGGGAGTGGTGTCCTCTTCTGATGTCCCACTAGAACCAATTTCTTCTTTTGGTGGAGACTTAGGTTGCTCCTTGAGATGTTGAAATGGGATAAGAGCCGTTTCAGGTTTGGTTTCAAAATTAATTACCTCTTGGCTTGAAGACTCATCTTCTGATGATGACACATCCAGGAACATCACATAACAGGGACCCTCTGATGCTTGTTGGGTTAGTTGGTTTGATGCTTGTTGGCACGGTGCATCATCATCATCTTTCTTTGGCAAAGATGAGTTAGGATGGCAGGAGCCACTCTTGAAAGACGGCTTGTTCTTCTTAATCTATTTCTTATAAAGGTTTTGCATATGAGAAGATCCATTTACCAGACCAAATGGTACCATCACCATTCTGTCCCATAGCATGAGCTCGTCGGCTTCCGATGCTTCTGGAACTTCTTCCTCAGATGTATCTTCTTCAGGTGGGATAGACTCTTCCGTTTCTCTTTCATAACCTTCTTCGTCCATTTTATATCCGACCTCTTCTGTCTCTGTCTCTGCTTCTGCTTCTGCGTCTGCTTTTGCTTCTGCTTCTGCTTCTGTTTCTGCTTCTGCTTCTGCAGGCGCTCTGTAACAGAAGAACAGATTCTCTGTCTCCTCTTCTGCCTCTGTCTCTGGCTCTGTTATGGCCATATAACAGGGAGAGCAGTACATCCATGCTTCTATCTCACTGTCAGAGGTGATTTCAGAAGTCATGCCTGGTTCAGGCAGGAAGTATTCACCCATTGATAATGGCTTTGCATCTTTTGGAAGTCGGCTTACAGTATCCACTGTTAAGGAATGTGCCACTGTTTTCTTGGGAATGATCTGTTTGACAGCATCTTCGTCTGCTGACGTTCCATCTGTAGCCTCATTAGGGAAATCAGAAGATAATTCCAAGGAGGTGGAGCCATGTCCTTTTTGAGAACCATACAGTTTCAGCACCACTTTATTGGGTCCTCTGCCCAAGGTCAAGGTTCCTTTGAACCAATCCGTCCTTGCTCGGGCTTCAAAAAGCCATGGTCTGCCAAGTAACAGAGGATAGGATGTACCATAAGAGTTTGGCTTCACCACCAGATAGGTTAGCCAATAATCTTTTCCAGCCACTGTAGTCTTCACATATGGGAGAATGCCCAAAGGCTTGATTCTACTCTGATCCGCCAGTCTGATGAGCCATTGGGTTGGTTGCACACCTTGTAAGCCTAGATCCTTCATTGTAACATCCGTCATAATGTTCACTGATGAACCACCATCAATCAGTGCATTTGCGATGAAGCAGCCTTCTATCCACACACCAGTCTCTGGAGTACCTGGATCTAGGAAAGCATTAGCCACATCCACTTCTTTTACAGGATCTGGAGCCTGGTTGGACTTTGTCACTGTTGAGGGAGCAATCCTTAAACCACGTCTTTTTGTCAGTATACTTTTGAATCTTTTCCGGCAACTGGGAGATAACATCAATAATTGACGGAATGTGAGGTTTGGTTTAAAGGTATCTAGATCTCTAACTAGATCGTATTCCTTAATAGGATCCACTTGCTTCTCTAACCGGTTAGGGAATGGGGCAACACCCATTTTCATTTTCCCTCTTTCTTCCAACAGAGGCATCATGGGAACTTCTTCTGCCACTTGTGGCACGTCCTCCTCTTCTGTATCCTGGACCTCTGGTCCTGTCTCTGTAACTGTCTCTGTAACTCTCTGTGGCACTGTAGGGCTCTGTACGGCACTGTTAGGCTCTGTTTTGTTCTGTTCTTCTGGTGGAAGATTGAACTTCACTGTTCTGGCAGGAGGGTTATTTTCTTTCTGGATAAGTGGTTCCTTTTGCTTTGCACGCGTGATGGCAGCAACTTCCAATTCCACCAAATTGGAGGTAGGCTCTTAGGCCTTGACTTGACTATCAGTAGCACTGTTTTTCACTGGGGCTGGGCTTGGACAATCTTTTGCAGTGTGGCCTTCTCCTTTGCATCGACTGCATAAGGGCTTGTAATCCACTGACCTTCGAGGATTTGGACAATTTGGTGAAATGTGTCCATTTTCTCCGTATCTGTAACATTCCACTTCTGATCTCTGACCACCGCCAGACTGTCTTCCTCTGTAACTTTGAGAAGGAAATCTTCTGGGTCCAAAATTAGGACCAAACTCTCTAGGCTTGGGTCCAATATATTGTGTTGTCATTTTGGATTTCAACAAGTTAAATCTTGCGTCTTCTTCCTTCCTTCTCCTATCATGCATCTCCTTCAGAGAGCAAATGTCCTCTGTATGGTTCTTCCGCAAACAGTAGGAACAGAAGGCTCCAGGGATGGTTGGTTTTCGTGTACATTCAGTGGCTAAATGGCCTGCTTGATGACACTTACCACACCAAGTATTTGACCGCATCACATCTCTTCCTGCTCCTGCAACATTGGATATGCTAGCGGTATTCACCTTCAACGTCTGTAGTTGCTCTGTAATCACATCCATCAACTCCTTTTTTATGTTTGCAACTGAATTGGATAAATAATCCTTCAAGCTTTCTCCTCCGGACGTACTGGCAGGAGAGTTTTGAGGAGTTTCTGTAATCACTTGCATATACGGGTTGGGCTGGTACAGAGAGGTCTCTGTTCTGGTTCTGATTCAGGGCTCCTGTTTGAACTGTTGGCTGTTGACTCCAGTTGGTAGGATTCCACTGTTGCTGCTGATTTGGCATTGAGGAAATTGGTTGGGACCATTATTGTTGTGGTTGAACCATCATTTGAGGCATGGATTGTGGCCACTGTGGATTTGGTGCACTGTACTGTGATACCGAGGGCATCTGTTGGTAGGGGTAGGGAACAGTCCCTGGGACTGCATTTGGTGGGTACATCATTCCTGGCATCAGAGGAGATAGGACTCCTCTTCCTGTATTCATTGCTAGTCTAGCTTCCACTTCATCATACAGTCTTGCACCTTCTGTTGCAGCTTGCAAGGTGGCTGGTCTTTGTAGCTCCACAAACTTACGGACTTCTGGTTGTAATCCTCTGAGAAACACCCCCTTCTGAATGCCATCATCTAGATTATGGTTAGTCCATCTCTTCAGGATGGATTCCATTCGTGAGACATAAGCTTCTACTCTTTCTCCAGAGGAATGACTTAGGTTCATAAATTCCTCTCGCATCCGCTCTTCAAAACCTTCACGCCTGAATTTAGTGAGGAATGCCAATTTCAGGTCGTCCCATGTGCCAGAAGTTCCTGCTGCTTGTCTCTCATACCACTGAAACGCCGCGCCCTTGAAAGTGGCGGGGAATATTGCTAACCAATGCTCAGGGGTTCTGGCATTGTTAGCCACACATGCTACCATGAACTCTGCTACATGAAGATCGAGGTCTTCATTGTACTCTCCCTTAAAAACTGGCAATGGGACTACATTCGCTGGCCTGTCATCAATATTTCTAGGACGGATCTGGCTTGGAAGTAAACCTCCAGCAAGAGGAGGAAGGGCTTGATGTGCCATTGGGACTTCTGTAAAGAGTTCCGCAAGGGCGTCAAAGGCGGCTTCTGCTGCGAGCTCGCTCTCGGCTCTGATTTTTGCTTTCTCTCTTCTCATGTACCTCTGGACTCGTTCTAACGCTTGCCTCTTTATTGCGTCATTCATCAGGGGGTTGGCTCCACTATGTTGTTAGTGCTCCACAGAGGGTTAACAGAAGGCTTCAGTCTCTGGAGGACTCTCTTGCCAACATTTCTACTTCTTTCTTTTCAACGTCCCTGAATTCTGCTTTCATACCACTGCACAGAGGAAAGTATTCGGTTTTGAAGGTATCAAAATGCATACGTCTGAGCATTGTGGTGGTGCCATCATCATAGTAATGCCAGCTTCTGATGGTTTCAACAGTGTATGTTGTGAAAAACACTCTGTCTACCAACTTCCAGTGGGTTGCTAATTGAACAAACAGAAGATTATCAGTACACTAAGCATCCCATGTATCTTGCTGTTGAGCGTCCACGAACAAATTCCAACTTTTTTCCTTCTTGTCTTTGTGAACCTCTACAGACCAGGACTCCTGAAGCTTCTTTACAATCTCCCACTTGATGTTGTCTGGAAACTTCTCAATGAATGTCAAATCTTCCATGGATGGTCATTCTCTCTGTTTCTGCTCTTCAGTTTATTCCCAAACAGTTTGCCACCAAGATGCAAGTTTCTGCTGCTTCAATAGGAAGAGAAAACTGTCCACCACATAAAGCATGCATCATGATGGTGATATGTTTCCGCCATTATGGGATGAACTTCTTGTGGAAAGTAGCTTTGATTATGAGGAATTCCAACTCTTCAGTGGAAGAAGGAACTTTACAAACATCCATTGAATTCTTCTCTTCTTGGCAATGCCATTTCCTTCATTTTCAGCCTCTTTTGGTGCTTGTTGATAGCAAGATTCCCCGGCTACGCACCAAAAACATGGAGCCCCGAGAGGAACACCAAGAAAAAGAGAATTCTCTTGAAAGAAAATCTATCTTGTAACATCAACAAGCTTGTTTATCATGTTTCATATGATCACAATGAAGAAAAGAACACCAGGCACAATAAATCTTCATGCAGCATCATGTAGATCTCCCACGGTTTTTAATAGAATCAACCATATTCTTCAACATCTTCATAAAATCCATCAATAGAACAATAAAAGCAAAGGAATACACCATCTTTGAATGGAAATACATCACATAGTATTCATCTTCAATATCTTCATAGTCTTCTCTCTCAATCTCTCATATACAATCACTCTGTTCGAGTAGAATTGGCTATCTCTGACTCTCTCTCTCTCTCCATCAATAATACATCATGTCCTCACTACAATCTCTCAAAAATCACTCTCAATAATCACTCTTAGGTCGTGGATACCCCACAATACTACATCCCTCCTTACAGAAGACAATCAGAACAAAACAGACCAAAACAGAGCAAAACAAAACAAAACAGAAAGTATACAGAACCTATCAGAACCTATCACAACATCACAGAACCACCAACAAACATCATGATCTTCCAAAACACTCTCAATATAATCCAAAACACTCTCAAACCACTTCCAAATCAATCAATCATCTCATAAAATCAACCATTCAACTCTCAAAAACAACAAAAATCAACCAAAAAACAAGTCATTTCAGCACTCAACATATTATCTTATTGGAACACTATCTATGGAAGTGTCACATAGTCACATATAGAAAGCCACAATCAACAATCAACACCTCTGAAATTTTTTTACCTTTGTTTTCTATAATGTTGTTTCTATTATAGCTTTTGGCTTTCCTTGTTTTTTTTGTTAGAACCTCTGCATGTGTTAGCATTGTGACAAGTGGATAGTCTCATGGTCAACATAAGGCTAACCACAACGACTGGAACACATTGTTAGTGTATTGGGATGTTTTAAAATGTGTGTGTGTGTGTGTGTGTGTGTGTGTGTGTGTGTGTGTGAGTGAGAGAGAGAGAGAGAGAGAGAGCTGATGGAGGATTTAGCTCCTTGGTATACGACAATCTCTACTGCTTCTTTGCTGTGACTTTTTATACTTTCTTAGTTGTTTGATCTTCTGTAAAGCGAGTTTATGCATGATGGCCTAGAGCCATCCTGCATCCTGTAATCATGTAACCTTGTACTTTTTCATAATTTATACAATTACCTGTTACAAAAAAAAGACAGTTGATGTACCCCCCCCAAAAAAAACCCATGAATTATGGGAAAAGAATAACGCATTATCATGATTGTTAACCACTTGTATGTGGCCTTGTATAAGTAAAGCCATACTAAAACATGTGACATGCTACAAAGGTTTTCCCTTTTAAGCTTGTTAGCATTAGCTTTATGGCAGTAAAGGGACAAGGCCATTCTCTCTTTGATAGCTCTGTATAATGTGTGTCGTACATCAATGGGGACCCTTTCCAAAGAGACTGATTTGTTCATCATTAAATGACACCAGTGAAACCACCAGAGTTGTGTGAAACCCCTTGAAAAAACATCATTACTTAGGCCCAATCGTGTGTATAATGAGAACGCATTTCTTCTTCTGGAATCACTGAATGCAGCCACACTTTGAATCTTCAGGATGCTCTGCATAGTACCATGACGAGCTCACTATTCTTTTACATTGTATGAAAGCAGTTCACATTCTCACACTAGGGGTCGGCTGGCCAACACCTTCAGAGCTGTAGCTGATGGCTTCCTCACACTATGCAGCAATGTCAGCATCAAGGTGAGTAAAGAAAGAGCACCTGCCTGGTGTGCAACCCCCAAGGATACAGGTACGTAAGAGAGGAGTGTAGATACTCCCAGCATAACCTGACAGAAAGCAACTGTTAGGAACCATTGCTTATGTAATAATCACTAATTATAATCAACAAGCATCTATGCACATATGAGCACACAAGTACAATGAGATGAATTCTCCCTCCCCCTGGCCCCCCTGTGAACCCAAAAACCAAAAGAAATAGATACATACAATGGAGCATTTCCAAGAGCATACAAACACACAATTGGAGTACCAACGCAGAATTTCTGTTGAGAGTTGCTGGATCCCAAATTTTGCAATATTGGTGTGACAAACAGCACAGACTAAAGTTTCCATAATGACTTCAAGCATTGAATCTCATACTGCACAATTTTCAGAAACTGAGAAGGCAGGCCAGATAAAGGGCATTGAGCAACAAAAGAAAATGAAGGCGGATTATTTTCCATGATTGTTTTCAGCATGATGCAAATTATGCAAAATTAGCAAACCTGAAGAATAGACATGCCCAAAGTCGCATGTACAAGCTTTTGAACATGAGGGTCTAGATTTAATCTGCGAGCCACAAGCCACAATGATACAATTGCTGCTAGAGTTGTTGTAGCCAGTACACGATGATCAAACTGCAATAGATTCATGGAAGGCACCAATTAGCTCAAAAAATTCCAGACATTAACTTCTAAAGCATTCCCTTGCAAAAAAACACTAACGTAAACATTGCAAAAATAACACGTAAAATTGCAGAAAGTAACCGGCTGCATCTGATATTTGTTCAATAGATCTTTTGACAGTAGTAAAAAAGCTAAGATACGCCAGAAACTGAGCTTGCAGAATTGAAACAGTGAAATTCAAGGGTGCCAGAGTGCTCCCTTCAAACAGTCTGATATTTAAGGGGGCTAAAGTGCTCCATCTGGCTGGCATACTTAGCTTTGAAATAGGTAACAAAGACAGTACCTGAACAGTTGCAGTGTTCTCAAAGAAGTTTCTTGATAGGGGATGAAGACTGAAAAGCCCATCCGGTATCCAGTCATCTCCCATTTTTGGAAATGTATTAAAAGCACGTCCCTGTTAACAGCACACATGCATAAAGATGTGATGCATGACAAGAATCTTTTACAGAAACCTGACTACGGTGTTAATTTAAGAGATTTTCTCCAGTATGCTTTCTTAAACTCCCTTTACATTAGGATGTATGGGCAGGGGACTTCCTGATTAAATATCGATATACACATTCCAAAAACAAATAAAATGATGGCCTTTTTTTTCTGATAAAGCTGCATTTCAGGCATCACTACAAAATAGAAAAGCAAAACATTTAGAACCATAAGGCTCCCAACTGGCTGGCATACAACAGTTAAATCATAAAAGTACAACATCCAGGACTTGAAATTAGAGACTGAAAGTACAAGCAGCTTGATAGACATTCATTTTGCATGCTACATAGCAGTTGTTAAGTCTACATTTTTAGACCACTCCTATGTCATTGTTGTAACGTAAATGGGTGTACTAGGCTTAATCAAAGACATCTACATTCAGTGGTTTGAAGTTAATCATGTTGAAGATCAATGCAAGCAAGCTGATGCTGCTGAAACTATATATCACTCTGCATGTATCACAAATTTTGAAGCACATCCCTTCACAAGATCAAAGAGCTCGTGTAAAGACAACTGAATGTAGAAAAGTACATATTTGAGTACGGTTCAGATCCTACTATCCAAGTATGTTTTAAAAGCACATTGAGAAACACATTAGAGAAACAATTAAACATATTTGACTCAAAAGATCCCTAATTGAACTCAGAACAAGTATATTGAATATTGACTAGAACAACTATGTTTACTGCCTTTGAGTTTCGGAAGGCTGATATCATGAGGCCCTCTTGATGAGAGAGTATGCCACCCTAGGAGCACATCCAATTCCAAGAGGTGTCAATGAAGCTCCCGCTATTTGAGACCTTGATTGCTTGTGTATTGTTTCATTGTGCATCTATATAGAGACTAATTTATATGATAGGGAATTAAGTGTTTGCAAAAATGTGCTTTGCTGCCCTTTTTGGGTGGTTTCAGAAGGCCAACATCATGAGGCCCTCTTGCTGAGAGGGTATGGCACCCTAGGAGCACATCCAATTCCAAGAGCTGTCAATGAAGCTCTCGCTATTTGAGACGTCAATTACTTGCACATTGTTGCACTGTGCATCTATGCAGGGACTAAGCTTACATGATAAGGAGGGGGCAGAAGAACAGTAAAGGTTAGCCACCCAGGTCTATGATGGTTGGAAGGTGATGAAGCAACCACTAATGAGGATAACCTCTTGTATGATCTGCAGCCATACATTCCACATGAGATAAAACGATAGTAAGTTTAGAGCAGCTCCACGAGGGACTAAAACATAGACACATGGAGTGGGGAATAGGGAATAGGGAATGGGAAATGGGAAATGGGAAGGGGGAACACTATTGGAACAGGAAGGCCTCATTTCAAGAATGAGGGACCAAGACATTTAAAGATAAACAAATTTAGGACTTCATTATAATTCTGCAATAAAGAATTTTGTAAGTATTCAAAGACACTCAAAGCTTTGATTACTTACAAAATGAATACTTACAAAATGATTGGTCTTATATCATGCACCATTGATTAGTATTACTAAAAACAAAATGAATGGTGCATGATATAAGGCCAATCAATGTGTAATATAAGTCAATGATATACTAAGTCTAGTTAACTAGACCAGCCTTGGGAAGCTGAAACTGGTTCTTTTTTCTCTGAAAGAGTGGTGAATGGCCTGATTATTCACTAATCACAACAAGCATTAAATTCACATAAACTGAAATACAAATGTTATCAATTAATCTTGGATAGTAGTCTCCCGGTTAACTGACACCCCTTGCGATATTTCTTTGACTTGTATTGCAATTGGAAGAACTACATTGAGATTGCTCCAAGCTCCTTCAAAATCCAATGCATCTTGCTGTCATAAATGGCCAGCAAGCCTTCAAACCAATTTGCCCTTGGTTTGACGAGAGATTGGCCTTCAATTCACCCTTCGCTCATTAAATCTAACCTCGAATTCAATTGGGATGGGCTAGCCCCTTAAATCTCTGGAAACCCCTAAATTTCAGCTCCTGATTTCAAGTGCTAGGCCTTGGAATTTCTGGCACAAGACCCGAGGTGGGTGGTAAACCCTAGTTCTTGCTGTAAATTAGGGTTTATATCAGCAAAGGCTTCTCATGCCCACCTTCAATGGCCGATTTTGGCTATGAATGGCTGAGATCTGTTGAGAGTGGTTGGAAGTTGGCTGGAGTAAAGAAGAGAATGTTCAGAGGAGAGAGAACTTTGATGTCTGATGCCAAATTCTGATCAAATCAGCAACTGCTCTAATCAATAAGAGCCATAAATGTTGTTGTCTACTGCTTGGGACCCAAAATGATGCTGTCACTGGCTCAAAATATTGTCACCCAGCTGTTGGCAGCCTATCCAAGCTGTTGCCTGCAACAAATGGGGCTCCTAGTCAAGTCACATGCTGTCCTAGGGAGTTCGGTTGGCTGCAAATGCTCCAAATTCGCTGGGGAAGTGCTATGTCCCCCTTCTACATCAAGCAATGCTTTGAACCCGTACTCTACTAAAATTGATTGAGCTTAATCTAAAGTCGGCTCCAACTAAAAGCATTGAAGTAAAGTTGCAACAACTAAGGATGGTCGGCCAAGTCACCCTATCACTCTCTTCCATCAATTTAATATCCATTGGTGAATTTCAGCAAACATATCCTTTAGCACATCACCATGAAAAGGCCTCAATAAACTCACATGAAAGGCATTATGTATCCCCCAACGTGGAAGCAATTTTAGCCTATATGCAATATCACTGATCTTCTCCAACATGTGGAACTGCCCATAGTAACGCATAGTCAACTTTGGATACAATCTCTCTCTTCCCTTCATCTTTTTCAGCTTGCCTTTTCAAAACACAGCAATACATAATCACCCTTTGCAAACTACAAAGCACATCTATTGCTATCAGTTGTCCTCTTTTATTTCTCTTGCTATCCTTGAAGTGCTTACTGTACATAATCGCCCTATGCAAATTGCAAAGCACATCTATAGCAATTAGCAATACATAATTGCTCTCTGCAAACTGAAAGCACGTCTGTGGCAATCAACTGCCCTCTTTTGCTTCTCTTGCCATCTCTAAAGTGCCTACTTTACCTTCTGATAAATTGCATCTATATTGTCAACATAGTGATCAGTCTCAAAGATCCACCTTTAGTATGCAAAATAGGACCACTTTCCACCACCCTCCATAACCTCAAATGGAACCATGGCAATGGAACTATGTGTTAGAGATTTGGTTATCCCCTAGACAAGCACACGTTACGTTACAACAGTTTAGGGCAGATTTATGCAGTTTGAAGCAGGTCGAACAAGTTTCATGCAGTCATCAACATTTCTTGGATAGTTTTGAGCAAATCGAGCGAAGCAAGCAGGGCTGAGAGGTGCCACATGGCAGCTTGGCAGTGATCGCAGCATTTTTCAGTTTATTATTACTATTTTATTCATGCTGATGCAGTTGGGCAGTTTTCAGCCTTGCCAACCTGATATATTTGATTATTTTATTCATGCCAGCCTGCCCGGGGTCACACTTATTCAAACTTCAGATTTTAGGGTGTGCAGGAGACTGCACATCAACATAAGGTTGAAGTGAGAAGAGACACATGGGAAAGAAAGGGAGTTTGCTGTTTTTGTGCAGTTTTCTTGTTAAAGAAGGAGAAAAAGTCTATGTTTTCAGCCTTTTACAACAGGTTTTGATTTTTAATTGCCTCCAGCCCATTAAGGAGTGTGAAGGAGTGGAGAAAGCCTTAGTAGGCTGCCTTTTAAGAGTCAGAAGGGGCTACGCTTTGTTTTGTGCAGGATATTCAAGAGCCATATCATCCAAAATCGATGTGGAGTTTCCAATGAGTATGGACCAAAAGGTCCCCGATTTACTAGCTCTTCCACACGATCAAAGCTAGATGGGGAGGACTACTACATTTGGTAGGTGATGTTGCTTGCCATCTTGAAGTCTTATGATTTGGTGGAGCTTGTAATGGAGGCCATTGACCATCCATCAGCTCAAGATCTTTCCAAACTTTCTTCTTCAGAGAAAGTAGGGTTGTTGAAGGTACTGGCTCACTAGGACAAGTTGAATGCCCACATCCGTTCTTTATTACTTCTTTCATATACTCCAACCATGATAGCCCATATTGAGCATCTTACCAATGCTTTGAGAGATATGGCTCAAACTAGATCAATTCTATAACAAGATGACTGTCATAAAGAGGGTCTCTTTGGAGGTGCACATGCAGACTTGAAATCCCGACAAGTCCACTTCCATGCGGAAGCATGAAGAGGGTCTCTTTGGAGGTGCAGATGCGTACATTAAATCCCGGCAAATCCGCTTCCATACAGAAGCATGTGAACAAGTTTTGAGAGCTACAAATGCAAGTTCAAAACTGTGGCAAGCCAATTTCCCTGAGGATATGGCGATAGCTTTGCTATCACAACTACCCCTCAATTTAGTGCATTGTACTCTACCTTGATTGCTTCAGGGAGGATGGAGACTCTTAAATGGGAGGAGTTGGTTCTTATGGTCTTGGACCAAGAGGAACAATTGAAGGTGAGGCTCTTATATATCATGCTTCCCAAAATAAGGGGAAGCAAAAGTAGAAGATGGAAGATAAGAACCAGAAGGACAAGGAATCTACTTGCCACATCCATGGTAAGACACGTCACCGAACGAAAGACTATCCTAACAAGGATAAGGACACCAAGAAGCAAGAGAAGAAGACTACAAAGGACTTAGGAGCGGTGGTTGCTCCTTCATTAGGAGTGTTTCTACACTAGGAGATTATTGAGTCTTCTGATCCCATCACCTTGTAAAGAAATACCCTAACGCACAAACATAAATGAAAGTGTACGACAAAGCATAAACTTAACAGAACACACTTAGGGTTAGGGTAACTCAGAGACAATGAACACTATGAAGATCATAAACGAATGAATCTAAATAATACAGTTATGTGTCTTGAGCAAATACTACAAGTAGTTCCAAAAGAAACACAATAAACTTTACTGACAAAGAAAAATCTGAAAAGAGACTACTATGCAGAAAAGACTTTGACTAATTAGCAACACGCTTTGTTCTGTACAACTTTAAGCCAATTGAAGCAGCCATAGAAGTCGTAAGTTGCTGCTCTCATTGTGGAATGCAATCTAGAAATTCAACTTCAAAAGGATGGTATAAAAGTGTGACTAACCATGAAAAGACAGATCTTCATTTTCAAGCAATGGAGAAATCACCTCCCAAACAAGGATGTTCATCATCAGCTCTAAAGGAAGCAGAATCTACTTTCGTTTGATGTAGGAAAACTAACATGTGATCATTAAATCACAAGAAGTGTTCGGGTGTTCTTACAGCATCATTTCCAGCAACAAATGCACCAGATGCAGCTGTCAAACCCACCAAAACAGCAATTGGCAAGGCCACACTTCTCAATTTGGCACTGCCCTTAACCTGTTCTATGTTTTGAAACTTTTGTTGTGGCTGGATGGTAGATAAAGCTGTCCATAGGAGTGCAGAATATAAGCCAAATGCAGACATTAAATGGCCTGCCAAGCGATAAGGGCTTACTTTTGGTTGTTCATATTCTGACCATGGTTCCTGCATATCAGATACATACTATTTTAAGCAAATTAGAGGCAGCAAGGCATCTCTCATTCATAAGCTTCTGCTCATCAGAAAGAACCCTATTTAGCAAGTCTTTAAACCTTAGTAGCATACAAACCTCAAGACCACTCTTCACCATCCACCAACCAACGAGCCCTTGCCCAGCACCCAGAGCAAGAAGCAATGTCAGTCTTAATAAAAGGCGTTTGGTTATGAGTCCTTTATACAGAAAATATGTAAATGGAATGGTAAAAAAGAGTCCTAGCCCTCTGCCCCACATGCGGTGAGCATACTCGATCCAATAAATATACTTGAAATCCTCCACATTCATGCCTTTATTTACCCTGCAGTCAAAGTAAGGCAGTAAACAGTTGTCAATTATTTGTTTCTTCCCTCCATACTATAGACCAGATCAAAGTTGAAGAGATTAACTTCAAAGATCCTCTGATCGATTCAAGTTGGTCAAAAAGCACAAATCTAACAGTGCAGTGGATAGTCTATGTAAATGGGCTAGAAATCATTAAAGTCATTCAGAATATTTGTCGGATCCTTAACCTGTGGAGTCCAACTCAACTACGTGGATACCTTAGGAGCCCCACCTAGAGATTCCAAGATGCAAAATTAGCATTGGAATTTCTTCTTGATGCATCTGTGTCGTGCAGGCAGGATAATTCTCAAACTCTCATACAAATCAGCCCACATCACACCCATACATTCAAATGAAATGCACATGCAGACATGCTCCACATGCCTACACACATGTTCTGTGACACTGCAATTCTAGAAGATACACATACAATGTACACACATACGAGCACAGAAAGTGGGTATTTAACAGCCCACATCAAACATAGTGCACGTATATGCAACCACATGTGCATGCACCCCAACAAGCGCCCCCCCCCCCCCCCCTCAAATTTTTATTTTAGTTATTTTTTTAAAAACCCACACCAGAGATGCCTTTGGAATCTCCTTGACAGGGATGAAATATCTAAGAAAGAACAAAGCACGGTCCTACCTCACAATGACCAATGAAGGAAGTTTTGTTCAGTCGGAAGGCCAGGGAGGGACCATCAAGATCCATCAAAGGATTAGGGCCAGCCAAGGCACACACGCAAGCACACCATGACTAGTAATAACAAACTTCATCCTGGTAGCACACTTGATTGAACCCAGCTGCTGCAGGGACTCCGATAACAATTGGCCAACACCAAAAGCCTACAGCTGGGTGGTTGTGGATCCCAGCCACTGCTCAGAAATATTCACACAAGCCCCTAAGGTGATGGGGATACCACCTCAGAGTCTCATCATGACTGACTGAGCCTTCATTCCTGTGGCTTGTCACTCTCATAACAGCTCGTTTATTAGAGCACCAGGCTCTGCATGCCAACCCAAAGGCCTTCAATGCAAATTCTTTTTCATTTTACCTACTGGCTTCCATATGGACCAGTTAGGATATAGTGACTTTACAATGATCTGATAGACCTTCAATACTTTGAAGATGTTTAAAATATTCTCCCTCTCTCTCTCAAATGCTTAAAATTTAAGCCATACAGGTGACCAGTTAGAACTTTCTACCTCTTGTATTCCGGTGATCTTTTATACTTCTCAAATTCAATATCCCACTCCTCGGAAGACATAGGAGGGAAACCCCCAACAAATTTCCAGTCAGTCATTGAGAGTCCTGATTTTGTGAGGCGTGTAAATCCTCCAAGGACTACCATGCTGAAAACCCAAACACTACACCCAAACAGCCACCATGCAACTTGTTTCTGTGCTTGGACCCCCTTTGTCACCAGAAGGCTTGCAGATGCTGTTCTGCCAGCTACACCTTGAAGGGAGAACAACCCAGTTGAGATTGTTGAGGCTTGACGTGATGGCATCCAGTTATAGACCTGCATCCAGTAGCAAACTTCTAAATGAAAACAAACAGGTTGTTTTGAAACTAATATAGCTTTCGAATGCATATGCTTTCTCAAACAGAGAGAGAGAGAGAGAGAGAGAAATATATATATATATATATCAACAACAAAGAGTGAAAAGTTGGATCGGGGGGGCAGTTCGTATGTGGCAGGGAAATGTTACATTACAAAAGCTCATATCACTATAAGAAATGTCACACCTCTAATACCATGACTGGAATACACTTTACTAAATTTGTTCACGTTAGGGGAGTTTTGAGGTCTTGAAAATGCCCTGTAAGAGATCCTAGAGAGAGAATACTTGGGAATCAAAAAGTCATTTTGTGGTTTTTGTTTTAAGTCTATTTTTTGATAAATAAGCATATCTAAAATCATAAAATGTCATTATCATAGCATTCTCATGGCCTACATCAAATTTAGAAATTTGGACCTCCATAAAGATGATAGCAGAGCAAATTTATGTTGGAAAGGTCGTGTGGATAGTTGGTGTCAATTTGGACCCCAGCCATTAATTAGGTCATTAAATGTCCAGCAGTGAAATTGGGGGACTAGGCATTAATTAAACAACTAATGCCAATCCTAGACCAATTAATGTAGGGACAATTAAATGTCCTATGGTGGTTGGCACATTGATTGGGAATGGGCATTAGCCAATACTTAGGCAAGGTCAAATGGATAATTAATTAATTTTCAAACCATTGATTGGGAATGGGTACTAGCCAGTGCTTGTGCTGGGTCAAATTGATAATTAATTAATTTTCAGAAAATTAATTAATTAATGCTGGAAAATGCAATTAGAAGGCTGCTACTTGTCAAAACTACCCATGCAAACTGGGTGAGGAGTGTTAGGGGGCTGGCTGAGGGTGATTCCAAATAGTCAGTGCATTGTGGCGCGTGCACACACACACAGGGATAATTAATTAATTTTCAGACCATTGATTGGGAATGGGCACTAGCCAATGCTTGGGCTAGGTCAAATTGATAATTAATTAATTTTCAGAAAATAAAATTAATGCTGGAAAATGCAATTAGAAGGCTGCTACTTGTCAAAACTACCCATGCAAACTAGGTGAGGAGTGTTAGGGGGCTGGCTGAGGGCGATTCCCAATAGTCAGTGCATTGTGGGGTGCGCGCGCACACACACACAGTCCCATTACGAAAAAGGGAAAAGGGACCGGGGGGGAGGGGGCAGCTACAGCAGGCGCCGATGGTTCATGTGCATTCCCAACCAGATAAGAGAGGCTTTTATAGTATGGGAGTGCTCCCAAGAGATGATCAGCATCAGGCGACTTAAATTTGGGGCAAGCGACAACCACCTTGGACCCATAGATCAGCATGCAACAGCATTTTTGTCGTCCCAGATCAGGGCAGCAGCTGGTACATACACTTTTTGGCAATAAAATTGGGAAATTTCTCTCTCTACAGCTTTCTCTCACAATCCCTCAACAATTCTCAACGATTTATGACACACATTGACCCCTCCCTCAGCCCACTCCCACGAGAGCCATGGACTGTTGGACAACTCTCCCCTTGAACATTCTATACATTTTCATTCATTATTCAGTTATCTTCATTTTACACTTTTGTGTTTTTGCATTACTTTGTTCGTTGTGTTTCAGTTGTGTGTTCATACACACTGTTTTCTTTTGCAAACCCTAGCATATCTCCATATGGTATCAAAGCTAGTGCTCTTCTAAAGAGTTACCTCAGGCTATCATGGATTGATTGGTTTGTTCTTGATTATACTATACATCAGGTACTAATTCACACTACCTAAGAGCAATCGATCTTAGTATCCTCTAGTGCTTTCTCCAGCTACTCCTATGGAGGATCTATTGAGGCATTATGGTCTTAATTTGGAGGACAATATTCCATCTACTAGCCTTTATAAAACGCCCACCTAGGATCCAATCTACACACAAGACATGACACAAGCTATATCCACGACCATATGGGGATTGGACATCAAACTCACCTCCCAATTGTAGAGCCAAACGGCCTCACCACCGAGCCAAGGAGCTAGCAGCACTCCAAGTCATGACCACATCCAAGAAATGGCATTTCATAACACCAACACACACCATCCTGGTGTATAGACACATTGGCCAATGGGCCAAGAGAACAAAAGTAGTGATCACACAACAATATGACAATAGGACCTTGAGCCTTATAAATAGGACTTAGCTGCCCTAATCCCAAAGTGCCCTTAGTGCATTCGCACTAAGTCACTTCATGATCACTATGACTAATGCTACTAGCCCCCATCCAAATTTCCAAGGAGGAACACCCCCCCTTATGAATGAATGCTGTCCTCAACAATATCTTTAGGAACAAAGTCAGGAAAACAACTCAACCGACTCCCAAATAGCCTCCGCTTCGGGCAGTTCTTCCACTTGACCAAGAATTCACGATAAACAATCTAACAGGATTGTATAGTCCTAAGGTCAAGAAATAATTTGGGTTCGAGTGGAATATATCAAGTAATGTCCTCGAGCCACTGGATTTCCTCAAATGGAACTATCAATTCGCCTTATCCTAGTTGTTATTTTAAACAATTCACGTGGAACAAAGGATGGGAGTAAGTCAAGCTCATAGGATATGCTACTTATCTTCTTGGCAATCTGGAAAGGGTCATAACACCTCAAAGATACCTTATAGCACTTGCCAATAGTCATTGAATCAAAGTCCTTAAGGACTTAAGGGTAAATCCACATGCTCTCCTGGAGCTCTCAAGAAGTATGATGTTGGTTAGCATAAAATGTGGCACAATCCTAGGCCGTTTTAATGCTTTCCCTCACATCGTCAACACTTCCTATATATTATGCGAAAAGTCAACCATGAACTGTATTTTCAACCCCTTGATCTTGACAGCAATCAGTAGTTTCGGCTCATAACTGTACATAAGCATAAATAGGCTATACCCACTAGCCGAATGCCTAGCACTATTATGAGTAAACTCAATCTAAGGTAACACTCCCAATTAAAATGTTTGCGAGAGGCATATACACGCAACATATCCTCCATAGTTTGATTTGAATCTCAAGAGGTTTATTCACATGGATAATCTACAATATTACTATAGTAGTAAACACCAGTTTTAATGGTTGAAAACATTGATCGAGCTTATCGGTCCAAACAACTAGCGAACTAACATGCATTTTCTTGCTTCAGATACCCTTAAGCAAACATATTAAGGGTTCGGCAATATGAGTATAGTCCTTAATGAACTTCCAAAAGAATCCCAAAAACGATCTTACTTGCCTTATGATCCTCAGAATAGGTCCTTATTGGGATCAATACAAATGTCATCAATCAAGATGGCATGTCCGAGATATCTGGGTTATGCTCTCAACTGTTCGATCAGTTTCATAACATGACCTCCACAAAGGGGGCAGGAAAGGGCAAGCAAAATCCAAACTCAAATCAAACCCAAAAGCAAAACTCAAAACCAAGCTAGTGAGACACCAAGGAACTCCTAGTCCTCTCTAAAACTTGGTGGCAAAATCTACATAAGAAAAACAAGTATTGTCACCATTGTCAGAAGGCCAACCACTTTGACGCGACGGGTGTCAATCAAAGGCAAGAGGCACAACACCCAAAGCTAAAGCGTAAGACTCACAGCCCAATCCCCGAGTCGGGCAACCCCCCACAAGGGGAGGCAAGATGGTAGCAACCCTCACAGGGCAATGGCAAGGCCAAACCCACACTGCCACTAGTCAACCATCACAGTCTACATCATTCTCAACGCTAGAGGCCATGTTTGACTAGAATATAAACCCACATCTCTCCTTAGAGACATTTGAGGATACAAGTCTTGTCCATATCTACAAGTTGCCTCTCGACGAGGTTTCTACAAAGTCCCACTCATCATAGTTGAATACTTCAGCTACTCATTGGATTGTGGAGAATGGAGCAATTCATATGACCCCCATCTCGAATATTTTTATCTCCTAAGCCCTTGCAATCGAGATAGTCTGCATTTGAAAACAAATCCTCAATCAACATTCAAGCTCACGGTCGCATAAGTTTTATTACTGACTAGGACACAGATCTCGCTACGCTAGATGATGTATACTATGTTCCCCAGCTTGGGGTAAACTTGTTATCCATTCAACAACTTTGCCAATTGGAACGAGCATTTCCAACCGCAGCTACTTAGATGTGTGATCCCTCCCTCGCAAAGCTCACGATGCTGAACACTAGAGAGGGAAAACAAAAGAAAGCCTGCCCCTTTCACCACATGGGAAAATGTCTAAAACTCGCCCCTTTTCCCAAATGGGGAAATTTCTGAAACTCCTTGTCAAATCTGTCCAGAATCAAAGCTGTAATTTAAGATTTAAAGCTGATTGACTAACTGGAAGAAAACCGATGACAGGGAGGTCAGGGCAGAGTCCTGTTTCGTCGACGAGAGCGTAATTCCCAGAGAGGTAATGGAGAGGCTTATCTGGTGCAAGGTATTGGCGGAAAGCCCAGACGATGGCTTTTTCGAGGACGTCAAAGAAATGCGCTACCTTGCCGTTCTTGGGAGAAGGGCAAGAACGGCAAGGAGGACACACATCCTTATTATTATTGTTCTGATCATCGACACTTATATGATGATCAATATGTGCTTTTTCTTTACAATGACCACAATTGAGATCCTTGACTCTCAAACTAATTTAGTGATTGCTCACAGTAAGATACAGCCTAGTGGCATGTACCATATAATCTAGTTCCTTTCCAAGCTAATAGCTAAGGGCTCTGAGTTTCACCATTTCCAAGCTTTAGCCACCACACACGAGCCTATGGACACTGTGCATCTTTGGTATTTTCGCTTAGGAAATCTCAAATACAACTCTCTTCATGAGTTGTCACGTCGACAGATGGTTGAGGGCCTTCCACGCCTAAAGCTCTCTCGAGACATTTGTAACTTGGTTGTGCAAGCACTTGCAACATGTGCATGCAACAAGGAACCTATTTCTTTACATGAAACTTTAGAGGATGAGCATCGGATGGCAGCTATGCTATCAAAGTTGGACTCTATTCATAAAAATGACACATGGGAGTTGTGCAACTTGCATGATGAAAAGCGTGCTATGGTCACAAAGCGGGTTTACAAATTGAAACACATATCTAATGGTAGCATTGATCACTACAAGGCACATCTTCTTACCAAAGGGTATGCCCCACAACGTGGGATTGACTATGATGGGACATTTGCACAATGCACCCACTTCACATATGACCACCATTTCGTAGGGTCATTGCTTTGGCTGCCCATTTTGATTGGCATGTCAACCAGTCGGATATGAAGACTGCTTTTCTGAATGGTGATCTTCATGAGGATGTTTATATCACACAACCTCCTGGCTTTGTTCAAAAAGGTTCAAAAAGCAACTTGCATAAGGCCCTCTATGGTTTGAAGCAGGCACCTAGAGCATGGTAGGAAAAGATACATGCATATTTGATTGCTATTGCCTTTAGTGACTCACACACTAAAAGCACAGTTTATGTCCACAAAGATGGAGATAACCTCTGTCAATTGGACCTCATAAGAAACAGATTGCAGCCTTAAAGGCTGAATTGCAGCATGCATCTGATGTCACAAATCTTAGCCACTTGCACTACTATCTTGGAATACAATTTCCAACAATTGAGGGGGGCATTATTTTGCAACAATCTAAGTACATTGAACAGCTCCTTGAGTATTTTAAGATGCAAGGCTGTAAGTCTATCTCTACTCCAATTGAGATAGGCCATAGGTTTACACTTCAAGATATAAGATATATTTTGGTGCTTCTCTTTATCAACAGGCTATTGGCTCTTTATTTTATTTGTGTAATACACGGCCGGATATTCAGTTTGGGGTCTCTTAGTTAGCACGATTTACCCACAAGCCTAGTACTACACATAGGCAAGCAATCTATCGAATGTGCCTTTCACTATCTTAACAACACTCAAAAGCTGGGCCTTTTCTATCCTATAGGCACTTCTCTTTGCTTACATACATTCACAAACAATTATTGGACTGGTTGTTTTGACATGTGGGTGTCCACTAGTGGTAATTGTTTCACGCTTGGTGATTCATGTATTCCTTGGCTGAGCAAGAAGCAATCTACACTGACCATATCTAGCTGTGAGGCAAAATACATGGCAACAGTTACAGCTACATTGGAATGTGTATGGCTTGGATGCCTTTTGGTTGATCTTAGTGCGGGACAATAGTCACCCACTCCTATATATATTGATAGTCAAAGTGCCATGGCAATTGCAAGGAATCCAGTTTTTCATGCTCACACTAAGCACATTGAGGTGCATTATCATTATGTTAGACGGAGGCTCCATGCAGGGGAAATTGACTTGGTTTATGTCCCTACACAAGACAACTTTGCATGTGTTTACAAAAGCTCTCTCTAGAGAGAAGCTTGAAGCCTTTCAAGACTCTAGGCTTGATACCATTAGGGGATTGATCTACCTATTCTTGTATGCATTCACATCATTCACTCACTCAGGTTTGTTACACTTATCACGTTCCTCCATAGTCCTCGTGTGAACACTCCCTTGTCCACGGGCACTTTTTACCTTCTAGCTAGAGAAGGGTTCTTTCCCCATGTGAATACCTATCAAAGTTCGTGGTACTTAGTACCTCTTTCCTTGTCCACGAGCACTTTTTACCTTCTAGCTAGAGAAGGGTTTTTTCCCCATGTGAGCACCTATCAAAGTCTGTGGTACTTAGTACCTCTTTCATTATCATTCTCACATAGTGGATGTGACCTTCCAACGCTCCCCTCTCTTCTTGTTCACTTGTTAATTGTGAGTGTATGTGAGTGTGTGCATGTTGATGACTCTTAACCTAACACTCTAGCCCTCTACTCAACTATTGCAACCCTTGTTCCAGTATTCCAAGCTACAGCCCTAATCATTAGGACTTGGGCGATTGCTGTATTTTCATCCCCATAAGTTGCCTTGTTCTTGTTCACTGTCTAGAGCACTTTTCAACATGAGCTTGATCTGCATTTGCATTTGCACCAAGTCGTTTTTATTCTGGAACACTTTTCAACATTAGCTTGATCTGCATTTGCATTTGCACCGGGTCGTTTTTATGATTTCAGAAGTTTTCTTCATCAGTCTCTACTTTGACCGGTGGTTACTGCACTCCGGATCCATCTTCGATGGACAACACACATCGACATCTTCCTTGGCCCACTCCTACGAGAGCATTGGTTGTTAGAAAACTCGTCCCTTGAGATTTTGTACATTTTCATTCATTTATTCATTCATTATCAAATTATCCTCAATTTGAGTTTTTGCATTGGTGTTTGAGTTCATCACGTTTCAATTGTGGCCATACACTTGGTGTTTTCTTTTGCAAACCCTAGCATATCTCCACAAATGCCCTTTCTTAATGCAATGGTAGCATTGAATTTTCTTCTACCTATCACCCCCTCTTGCAAGCAGCAAAAGTATCCTACTCGCCAAACTGAGATGTTGTCAAAATATGGCTGCCGTGAAAGCAAACTAGAGAGCCAATAACGTTTCCAAGGGGAAACACTGAGTGTGTATGACAAACATTGGGAGAGAAGAGAAACCCAAAAAACACAAAAGAAGAAGATGATGATGAATGACGAATCACTAATCATGCTAAGTGAATCAACAAAGCCAAAGATCTAAAGATAACTGCACTATCCTGTCTAAAACAGGCCGTAACACCTGTAGGGAATCTGCATGTGAAGGGAGCGAAACGCAGTTCTTCTGTAGTAGGATGTAACGTGCCCGCTCCTCAAATCGCGAGACACGTCTTAGCAATCCATTAAGAGATATATCTAGAAGACGCCGCCCGACACTCCCAAGGAATGACACGGGGTTTGCCAACTAGGGTCTCTCGAGTCTGCCCCGCAACGGAACTTATCCGGCCGTTCCCACTAGGATTGACTTGAAGTTCGGATTCCTAGCCAACATTGTCTAAGATCATAGACCGACTTTTTCCTAACATTTCTCGTTAACATTTTCTTTGAGGAAAGCTCTCGGCTACCGAGACCACCCTTCCGTAGGATAGACCCATTGGTCACATCCACCATGCTTCCCTCGGGGGTTGTTTTAGTTATCTAATTACCTACCACGTTATGTTTGACACAAAAGCAGCTTCCTTAATTAATCCCGTTAGTCACAGGTTCCTTTACGTAATTTAGGGCACAGGCACGAAGACAAGATAAAACAAGATCAAACACTTTCTTAACTTATCTTCAGATTAATGTTTGTCTCCCGCCCATACAGGACAATTAAGTGTTCCTTTCTGCCTCCGCAGAAAAATCCTTCCGTCTCCTGGCAACAAAACCCGAAGGTTTATCCTACCAAGATTCCGCCTTGTAACTAGTATCAAGGCCTCGAGATCCCATCTCGAGTCACGTAAAACACTTGTGTAGGGCCCAGAGGCATTGGAATTTACGGCCAGAGCCCCCACTGGCACCCAAGCGTCCTCCTACGCCAAGTAATTTCCACGGAGAGACCTCTCGCAGCGGGTTCGGTCCACATTCCCGGTGCGGATTCACAATCCCCTTGGATAGGGTTTAGCGGTTCGCGAGGGGTAGCTAGCGCCATTCTTCCTTAATTATCCCTTTAGGAAATCAACCACAGCTGAAGCACCCAGCTAAAAAAACAATCACTAGGAAAAACATCCCTTTTGTTTCCATGGCAATCATTCATCTCAGACACGGCCATGCAATCATCAAACACACCCCACTTGGGTTAACATCCAAAACCAAATTAACAAACAGTTGAATGCACAACCTCTTGCTTCAAGGCATCCCAATCCCATTGCATGCATAATCAGAATTTAACTTGGATGTATCAAAACACTCGCTCAAGGGTTTTACAACCTTTTCAAACAACCAAGCATAACTTGGGTCAACAATCCATTTAGGGTTAGGTCACCAACTTCAATTAAGCTAGGAGCATATCCATTTGCGATAGTCCACAGCATGATCGATAAAACAATTCGTAGGCAATTATACTTATTCCTAATGCACCGAATCTCATGAAGGTCTAGGTTTCTATCCATCAATGCAATTGCATCCTATGAGCGGAAACTATCATTTCATATGTTTCTTTTAGTCATGATCGCGAAGCATGAATTCTAAATGATTATTCATGCACTGAACTGGTTTAAAAGCTATTATTTTATGTGAAATAATGCTAAAACCTTATAATTTTATGTGTGTAAAAGCTATCATTTCATGCATATAAACTTATGCGAACTCTATACTCTACCATTTCGCGCATGCAACCTAGCGCCTAAGACTCGTCCGTGTTCCATGCACGTAGCTAGCCCCTTCATTTCTTTCACGAGAAATAAAACGTAATTAATTACAAAGCTTAAAGAACCTGGGTTTGATTCGTGTTCGTAGGGGCGTTTATTGCGTTGGTCCCTCCGCTCGCCTCTCCCGCATTACTGGTACCAACGGTAGCTTTGGCATCTACACTTCCCGCGATTTTCTTCTTGGGAGTCATTTCTACTTGGGGTTTGGATAGTCCGGGCCTTAGCGGCCTTCAAGATGACCGGTTCGAGAGGGAAAGGTCGCGAGCAGGGGATCCTTTGCCGAAAGCTGGCTTCACGAACGCGACTCCTAGAGGCTACACACCAACTCTCACTCCCTCTCTTTCTTTCTCTCTCTCTCTCTCTCTCTCCCCCTTTTTTTCCTCTTCTTTTCTCTCTCCTCTTCCTCTTCTACTTCTTCTTCTCCTTCTTCTCTTCTTCTTCTCCTTCTCTCTCACTACTTCTCTTCTTCTTCTCCTTCTCTCTCACTACTTCTCTTCTTCTTCTTTTCTCTTCTTCTCTTCCTCTACTCCCTCTCTCTTCTTCCTCTCCTCTTCTTCTCTCCCTCTCCTCTTATTCTTCTACTTCTTCTCTTCTTATTCTTCTCTTCTTCCTCTCCTCTCTCACTACTTCTCTTCTTCTTCTTTTCTCTTCTTCTCTTATTCTCTCCCCCTCCTCTTCCTTTCCTTCTTCTTTTCCTCCTCTTCTCCTTCCTTCTCTCTCCTCCTCTTCTTCTCTCCCTCTCTCCTTTTTCTTCTTCTCCTTCCCCCTCTCTCTCTCTCTCTCTCTCTCTCTCTCTCTCTCTCCTTTTCTCCCTCTCCTCTCCTTTTTCCTCTTCTCCTTACCTCTCTCTCTCCCTCTCTCTCTCTCTCCCTCTTCTTCTCCTTCCTCCTCTTCTCCTTCCTCTCCTCTCTTTCTTCTCCTTCTTTCTCTCCTCCTTCCTCTCCTCTCTTTCTTCTCCTTCTTCCTCTCTCCCTCTCCTCCTACGTCTTCTTCTCCTTCCTCTCCTCTCTCTCCCTCTTCTTCTCCTTCTTCTCCTCCTCTCTCTCCCTCTTCCTTCTTCCCCTTCTCTTCTTCTCCCTTCTCTCTCTCCTTCTCTTCACCTCTTCTCACGGAGCTGCAGCGGACTGACGATCAAGGGAGGGGCGCTCTCACAGTCACGGCCGCAAGGGGGGGCTGCCTGTCTCTAACGGGGGGGTGGGGGGGGGGACTATGCATACCGGGGGGGGAGGCTTCATAAGGGGGGGGCGCAGCTGTCCGCCGCCATCTGGGGGGCTGCATGCCCCCCCTTCTTCCACTTCTCTCTCTCTCTCTCTCTCTCTCTCTCTCTCTCTCTCTCTCTCTCTCTCTCTCCGCCATGCACACGACAGGGGAAGAGAGAGGGAGAGAGAAAAAAGATTGAAAAAAATTTTGGGGGGGAGACATTACATAGGATATCGAAGGTAAATGCTGAAGGGTGACAGAAAGGACAGCCAACGTAGAGGGAGCAAAATGCAGTCCTCAAGAGCTCAGAGATGAAGGATATATTGAAATCTCTCTGAGATCATGGTTGCTATCAAGGCAATTGCTAGGCAGCCAACTGGAGAAGAAAACACAAGAATATCTCATGAAGATCTCTCTGTATAAGTGGCCGCAAACAAGCGATTGTTGGGCAGCTCTTCATGAGTGAAGAAAACACAAAAACGCAGGTACCTCATGTAGCGCTGATAAAGAGGGTATAACCTCCTGTAAAAGGTCTGAATCTGCTGCGAACGAAGTCTGATGATGACACCATGTGAGGAGGGTTGACACCAAATGAAGTAGGCTGCAAAATGCCAAGTGGAGATGGATGTAGAAGCCACGAACCATAATGTCCTCCTCCTGGGGTGTGAACGGCAATGGAGAGGATGGAGAAAGGAGAGAAGAATATGGAAGAGTGCGTGTTTGCAGAAATGAATGTGTGGGATGAAGAATTAGGGAAGTCAATGCCATATTTATAGGCACATACTGTCTCAAGTGGTGCCCTAGCTCTCTCAAGTGGCAACCATTGAAGTCTATCGAGAGGTGCTCCAACTCTCTTGGGTAGCAGATAATGATCCAAATAAAGCCTTTTGAGGGTTGTAAATGGAAACCAAAATAGGAATGTATGGGAAGTGCACTGAATGACTTGGTTTCTCAACACCCCCTCTCAGGCCCAAAAAGGAGCAAAAAAGAGGAGTGCAAGGGAGGTAACATGTAGTGAAGAACAATAGACATGATGAGCTAATAGAACCTAAATATCAACCTCAAGACAAGCTCTATTACTCCATTCTAGAAGGTATATGCAAGCCTAGCCACCAAGCCATGGCTAAAATATCCAAAGCCCCAAACAAGGAAGAACCAGTAGATCTTGGGTGTCAATGGTTTAAAAAAAAGGATGAGTAGATAGATGAGAAAATGGGTAATGTGGCATAGAGATATCAACCACCCTAACAACGTGAAGGGTTGTCGACAAGGTGTGTGAAGAACCATAGGATGAGAAAGGACCCCCTCTGAAGCCAAACGAATGGGATCCCCCTCCGAAGAAGGAAGATGAGCCCCTTTTGAATCCCTCATTGAATGCCCCTTGAAGAGAGATAAGGAATCAAGAAACTCATCAATCATAGCCTCTAAAACATCTAAAGATGAAGAAAATGCCATTGGCGAGGCCGAAGAAGGTAGGTGGGACTCCAATGGAACAACAACTAGGTTGCTCCCCCAAGGTGGCCACTCAAACCTAAGTAGA